>NW_020227618.1:13491-257159 GCF_003070985.1 Temnothorax curvispinosus
GGAGAGAAAGACGGAGGATAGGATGCGCGCGAGCGAGCGAGAGAGCGTTCTCACGTTGCACTCGTTGCAATCGAATATGCATTTATGCGTCCGTGCTCCGTGCGCAACGTGAGGCAACGTCTGGTTCGACGTTGCGACTTGCGAAGCCGCTGTATTGAATCGCGGAACGCGCCCAACGTCGCGCTCCTTCTCGCGGACCGCGAGCGGAGTCGCTCGCGTTTGGCGAGACTTTTGGCGAGAGTCAGGAGTCGGCGAGAGTGGACCGCCCTTTGACGCGCCGCACGCGATTCCAGAGCGTTCTTCGCGCGTTGCATCCCGCAACGTTGAACGATGTTGAATTGTTACTGATGTTGACTGTCGTCGCAGATCGAGGGTGTGACTCGTGACTTCGAGCGAACTCTGATTAACTCGTCTGATTAATCGGTCGTTGAATCAACCGCCAGAATTGCTTGAGACAAAATTTTTAACCGTACACATTTGTTCTTAATCTTTTTTTTGTGCATTGAACAACAGAGAATTATTCTAGTCACGTTAAAGAAATGTTAATCGCCGATTTAATTAATTGGAGTTCGGTCGAAGTCGTTTTAATATCTCGCGTCTTTTCGTTACCTTGGGGGATAAAATGCGATAGGACGAAGTTTCATGAATGGTTTCAGGCTCCTCGGCTTTTCCCAGCAGGGATTCTTCGTTTCTGCGGGTTCCCTTGATGTTCTCTCTTCCTTCTTTTTTTTTTTTTTCATTAGATACTTAAGTCGTTTTAAAATTTTCATCAAAAATAAACTTTTTACAATATATAGGATAACGGTTTCCTTTCTCCATTCTATAAAAGTAACGGGATAACACTTATGAACTTCAACAAAACGGATTTTAGACAGCGCGGTTGCGTTTTAGAAATTCTCGTTTGTCGATATAAGATCCTCTTAAACTTGATTTTGTCCAGAACGAAATAAGAAGAAAATGCGAGAAAAACCTACAATGCAATACCGGATTTTACATCGAGTTTTATTCGCGTCGATCTCTTCGGGTTGTTGAATGAGAAGTTACGCCTCGACGTGTATTTCAGCTCGCTCTATTTACGAGATATCAACGCGATCGATAATTCGGTCGTCGAGATAAATGGTGAAAGGTAAAGGAAAGAGATCGCGCGCTCTCGGAACGTTAACGGTATCCGTCCTGCGTGTAAACGTTGCGAAGCGAATCCGCCTACCTGCCTAACAATGAAGTAACAATAACGTTCTTCTGCTATTGAATTTTGTTTGCAACGACCTGCATTAACGGTCGTCGTTCGCAATCCCGTAATTGTCGACGTTAGAAAATAAACTTATCCTATCTGCTTAACGACAATGCCGTATATTCTTATCCGTCACCGACTTCCGCGTTTGCAACAGATTGTATTCGTCCGTCTCGGAACGCATCATCTTCGCGCTGATGAATTCTACCGTCAAAGGCTGCGGTCCACTTGACGCTACAAATGCTTTAGAGCGTTCTTCTTCTCCTTCTTTCTTCACTGAAAGAAAAGAGAAGAGGAATGCTTCGAAGCATTTGTAGCGTCAAGTGGACCGCAGCCTAAATGGTAGACGAAATTCACTCAGACTCGAGAAATCGATCAATAATTAATTTCCTCGAGGAAGATCTGTTCTTCTCGCATTGCAAAAATGGAGTGAAAAGCTCTGGTTGGAAATATAAAATTAATTAAAATTCAATTTTAATCGATATCAATGATTAAGGAGTGACTTTGCTACTATTAGATAATAATTATCTCAGAATCATTGAGTTACTTAATTAATTCCCTATAATATATATAATATGTCCTTTAATATCGCATTGACTTCTCAATCGCAAACTTTCATGCTTTTTTTGAACACGTGCTTCTTCTTTTATTAGAGAAAATGGATTTGCGACTTTCATCGTGTTTATAGGACTTTGCGGTTTAGATAGCTGTACGCGGTTCGCTCCGATGGTTCGTACATAATAAAACGGTCCTGGTATCGATTATTGATATAGGCAATGGAACATACTTCTGTTAATCATATAGAATATGTATCACGCGTACGTTACTGTTTCTATGTCACAGTACCTCGGGCTTCTTATGCGGAAATTAAATGACTCATCGGAAATCATCATGAATGAATAGCATACATCCGTGCTTGCGCAAGATGTATGTATTTAGTACATCACTTTCGCAATCTTGCTAATGCTACTTGCGCTACTAAGAGCAAACATCGATTGTCAATTAGTGTGTATATACATACACGACACATATAAAACTTAATACTGTTCTCACTATTCTTTAAATAATAATTGAAATTAATTCCTATACTAAACAACATTCACGATATATCGTCCATATTGTTAAAAATAAAAATCGAAAGATCATAACTGAATGTCTGAAATATTTAATATTAAATATCTAATTTTGATGAAAAAAAGAAATACTTTTTGATTTCTAAAAATTGTTAGGCAGTAGAAAATTTTAATATCTTTCTCATCGCAAGATAAAAGCGTTTAATAATAATATGTCCATTAAATAATTTAATAAATATTAAACACTCATTTAAATACTCATTAAATAAGTATTTAAGAAGAATATTTAAATGAATATTTAATGAGTATTTGAATAAATATTTAAACATTCATTAAAAACTCATCAAATAAGTACTTAGTGAATAATAAGTAATTATAGTAAAATGCGTAACGAGAACGTGACTTAATGGATGTGCTAATGAATAAATCTAGTCATATTTAAGTTTAATAACAACTTCTCAACTTGCTCCTTGCTTTTCTAATCCATCGTTCTGCCAGTTCGCAAGAACGCTTTAAGAAAATTAAGAAACTTAGCAAGCTGGCTTAACGTTTCCATTCGAACGGCGCCGATTTAACGAAAAATCGAGAGTTCTAACTCTTCCGAAATGTCTTTGCGAACCACCAATCATGTGATACACTCGCGTTAATTTACGCTCGTTCAGCTCTTCGAAAATATTTGCGATAGACGCGATCCGCGAGCAAGAATTTATTTTTCTCGGAAACTCGACTATTGATCGGGTTCTGACTGCAACCCGCAAATTTTATTGGCCTCTCGGTCTTCGGGGGTCTTTGTTGTTGCAAGCGAACAAAGAAGGGGCAGTTCGAACCCGCCACGTCTCTTTTGTCCGGAAGAAACCGGATCCGAATGACTGAACGTACCATCGCGATTCAAAAAGTTATATATAACACTGATTATTACGACCGTCGTAATTCAATCGTTCAAACGTTTTTCTGTATCATATGTTATGTATCACGGGTCATGTTATTTGTATTTACTTGTATTTTTAGAGATCACAATTTGTTATACTCTCTGACAAGTGAGACTTTTATCACCCTTAAGTAATTATATATTTCAAGAAGATTAATTATGTCTTCCATTATCTTTTTTGGATCGTTAATTTTACGAGACAATCGTATGATAATTAATTAACATCCGCGGATGCTGCGCTCGTGGGAAAAAGAGTTCGGAGGGAGTTCAGAATCGTTGGTCACACGAAAGAAAAGCCTCCGCCGTGATTGCGGTCCACTTCAATCGTCTATTTATATTTCAGGATTCCTACTGACATCCGATTCGTACTGACACTCGCACGCTCTTGCGGCACAGCTAAGTTTCGAAAATTTAAAAATAACCTTCTATAATCGTCGTAGGAGAGAACAGATATACGTGTAGAAATGGACAAAAACGCGCGTGTATACAATCCGTGCGCGTACGCAACGCGCCGGGATACGCACACACGGCCGTGCATCCTGACCGAAGGATCGGTGACTCCTTTCTTTCTCTCACACACACATACACACACACACACACACACATTCTCTCTCTCTCTCTCTCTCTCTTTCTTTCTTTCTCAGCCAGTATCTCGACGAAAGGATTTGAAACCGTTAGATTTTCGACCTCGTAGTCAATGGAGAAGCAAACTTCACCGGTGACTTCAATCATTGGAAGTGAGGACATTGGTCTCGCTTCCGCTTACGGCATCAAGATCCGAGCCTCGTTGAAGCTACCAATTTCAATCCGCGGTCGTGACACTCTGACCGCCGATCGCTACTCAGACGGCACGCATGTCCAAAATTGGGGACACAAGACGTCTTAAAAACAAATTTGAGACATCTTTAAAACGTCTTGTGTCCCGATTTTGGACATGGTGCTGTCTGAGTCCTTGTCTCTCGTCTTATCTGTCGCGCCGATCGCTTCTACCGATTTCAGGATCGTGCGCGGTTTTGCACAGCGCAAATTGGCAAGAAATCAATTGACGTCCTCATGAGCCCGGCGGTCAAAGTGTTAATCGCGCTAATTGCGCTCGCGAATGCATCTCGCGACACCTCCCAACGAATTCCACCGTCTCGCCTCTCCGTCTCTCTGCTTCCTTCCTATTTTCGCTCTTTACTTTTTGGTGTTGTCTATATCTTTCGACATGAATGATCGTCGACACGGCACCGCCGTCGACGTTTTGGTCAGTTCTCCATTAATGGAAGTGAATTCTCGCCTTGATCCTCGTACATACAGGGGTTTACATGATTTTTTTTATTCGCGCCCTTACACATACACACGCGCACGCATACGCACACATACACGCAGTCTCTCTCTCTCTGTACTCTTTTTCTTTCTTTCTTTCCCTTACGCAGATATACGTACGCGTTTCTATCAGGCTTGTTATCTCTTATTGGGCGATCGTAAAATTGTACAGGGTAATTCGGATACGTCGTCGTATATGCGAAATCAATACTCCAAATAAAAGATAAAGAGGTTTTCAAGATGGATATAATATCGGGGTAAAATGTAACAATATATTTCTTCGGCACAAATAATTTTTTTTTTTACGTTCCGTCGAAAAAGATTGTCAAATAACGCTAAGATTTATTGGCGGCCTGTTCCGAATCACCCTATACAAGTTTATATACATATGTATGTATGTGTATATGCACACATATACATATATATACATGTATATTTATATGCAATATTGTGTATCTTTATATTTGTTATATTCATATTTACAAAAGGTCGTTCGTTAAATGTTAATATTCAATATCGCAACTGTTATTACATTATAACTTTATTCCTGAGTAACCATTCATTAAGAGCCTTATCGAGAGACTCGCCCCTCCCCCACCCCTGTTTCATGTTATGTAATATCGGATAGATCGTTTAATGCTAAGCGCCGTGACGTGTGATCGAGGTAGCGAAATGACAGAAATGCCGAAAACAACGATGCATGGCAGAAGTTTCTCTTTCGCGAGCGATTCACGCGCAAGGAATCAATATATCTAGCTGTGCCATATAGATCACGTTGGGCTACGAGGACGAGCTAATTCGCGCAGAAATGAAGAGGGCTTCTCTCATTCTTTTCAGGCGATACAATTGGCTAAAAGACGCCTCGTCCAAACGAGTTTCTTCAGACGCCTTTTGGATTTTCGCGTTATCTGGCTCACTGAAGTCCGAGAGTTTTCCTGCTGAACTACTAGATATACATGACCGTTTTATGTATAAAATATTTGGAGATTTAATCTGGAAATGTCTATAGGATATCGCAGAGATAAAAGTAACTTGATACAAATGTGCAATTGCAATTATTCTGCATGAAAAAACATGATATATAAATTCTTTGACTATCTCTTTTGAAGCAACATTAAATCGCAAGTCACGATATTTTTAATATCATTAAACGAATAACGATACTTTTACATAATTATAAAGAGAGAAGTCTATTGCGGTGCTCGGAAATGGATTACGCATACAATTGTGTAAACTAAAGAAAAATAAGAAATTCGTTGTATCTTTCCTCGTGTTTTCGCACGTATCTCCCGATGTTTTAATCTCTTTTCTATAATTAGATACATAGTTCCGATCTGATAGGATTAAACGTCGCTGAATCCATTGTACGTTCTAAAAATTCTCCCTCTCCAATCTACAAGAAAAGAGGTCACATTTGAGATAAAATTTTTCCTACGCGATTTATCTATAATATCGCTTACACACTAAATTTAGTAATCCATTTCATCGACGAATCTCCTCAAATGTCACGACGGAACACAACGACGTTCTAAAACCTATTGCAACCGCTCGTAAATTCGCGCTTCGAATTACTTTTTTGCATTTCTAATAAACGAAAAAATTTTTCAAGATACGAAGAAATGGAGAAGTTTTTATGTAAAAGTGCTCGAATGTTAATAATACATCTTCGCCTATACTCCTGCCGTCCGATATGGAATAGCGTAATCGCATTAAGCATTAAGGATTCCGTTGCATGCACGATAGCAATATATATTAAAGGCAAACCGATTATTACCGTTTCTGGATCACTTTGTGGAGTTAATGCCGAGATATAATCGGCTTTGTTCTAATGGAAGAGCGCGATATATAATTACGATCGTCACCCACGCGTTAATTTTTTTTTAAAGAATAACTATTTACGTGTGATTTAAAAAGAAACATTAGATCTACGATCGCGACGCTCCCGGATTATATTCCTCCGGTATTCTTGGCACACAAAAAAATGCGCGCGTGCGATTTGTTTCGATATTTGTACGTTCGCTGCATTTTTCACATTTTTCTGAATCGCGTGCGATTTTATACCGCGTGCAAAGGAAGACCATCGTAAAACTTGGCACTACGTTAATACGCATTAGAAATTGGCTGTACGTGAATCCACAAAGCGACCAGAAATTCCATTGACACTTTCCACGTTTTAAGAGATTTTATCAGAAAAATCTGTCTGTCGAACATCCGACTACGTAGTGTGTCTATTTAAATATATGCAAAACTTGTAAATTTGGCCATATAAAAAGTTGACGAACAACACATGCATCGCGACTGTATGCATTAATTGATTAATTATCGAAAACATCGTCGTGAAACTTTTCTCCAATGATCGATATGGCTCTCTTTTTTTCTTTTCTCCTAAAGGACCTAAGGAAAGGCTGGACTTCGAAATCGCCATTAAAATTAGGGTCGTGGACGTTGGAACGTGACGTTCAATCGTTAAATGTAATTAGGCAATGGAACGTGCGCTCGAATTATGAGAGAAAAAGAGACGGGTCAACCGCACGATGGATGCGTCGAGTGGTCAGTCATTAACAAGCTTTTTTCATCTCGTAACGAACCTCGGGCGTTACGGCTCCGTAAATCTCTCTCCAATGGCGTTTCCCTCTTTGTACACATCTACGTCGCTTGTAACACCGATAAATATTTCAATAAACTCAATATCGCGCAAACAGTCATGCGGAAGTGTTATTATGATAGAGAAAGATGATCCGATTGATCATTGATAAATTGATATCGATCGCGTAAGTTCGCCTTGTATTCCGAACCGTAATAATAAATGTATCGCGGCTAATCTCCTGAAAGTTATCTTACATTTTCCATTTGCAGCGCTGATTTTACTCCGGTTTTAAACGACTCGGAGCAACGCGTGATTATCGTCGGTTGAAAAATCGATTGATTCGGGCGCGCTCTTCGGACTGTGGCATCGTAAATCGTTTACCTACTTGCGCTACTAAATTTAACAAGTACATCGCGCTATAAGTATCCGCATCTCTGATAATAATAACAATGATAAAATGATGAGTAATTGTCATAATATATAAAAGATTGTAAGCTGTAATTATTTGAGTTGTACTGCTTTCAAAATTCTCGACAAAAAAAAAATTGGCGACGATCCGCAAACTCAGCAAACGACGTGTCCCTTCGACGAGTATTATGTATATTTCGATTCCGCGACGCTTATAATCGATCGAATCGATGAAACGCATGGGGTAATACGCAATTTGTACGCTCAACAGGATCAACATAGAGTATCGCTAATCACAATTAAACTCTGAACATATAAATATCACAGCCAGTTATACAGCGTAAAATATACAGCACTGACAACGCTATTTACATGTAATCATTAACGTTAAGATAATTAGATAATTTCCATCGAAGACAGGATCCTGAAGCTTCGAACGCAAGATACTCTTTCGGGCGCCGATAACGCCAAATGATAGTCGCTTATGTACAACACGCATGTACCATGTCTACGTTACGATCACACGTTGCTCGTAGATTATATCGTTGTCCACAGCGCACATATCGCCAAGGATGTAATTTGTAATTAAAGTACGCCGATATACATACGCAAATCACTCACGTTTATACGCATATAAATTTAATATAATAATGTAATAATTGTCTAAGTAAGGCTGATTAAACGCATTTCTCATCTCTTCATAACACAAGCCTCCCTCTCTATATATCGCTCTATATATTGCCATTCATTGACCGATCTTCCGCAAATCGCAAATCCACATATTCCAGACAATACGCGCGGTGTCGAGAGTCAATGTGCGCAATTGGCAATTAGAACATTTTGCCTTGCCTTTCAAATTTCGTGTCCATTTGGAATTGGAATATTTTATCTTGCCTTTTAAATCTCGTGTCCATTTGGAAGTAACTTTTGATAACGAGAACGAGAGAGAATAAAATTTTAAATAAGAAAATAATTATGTATAATATTCTTTTGTGATAGTGATATATTCACTGGAAAGTAAATATGACTATTAAGAGCGATCCTAGACAGCATTTCTCTGAAATAGACACGAATCATTATAACACGCGTGATCTCGCTGAATTTTAGATATACTTGACAGTTATACTTTTTGAGAGTAGTTCTCGACAGCAAAACTGTCCAGCAAACTTTAAAGTGAAGGGTGACCCTTACTCAATAACTGCTCGAGAGTTTCAGCCTGTTCAATAATAAAACGTTCAGAAATTGCGAGCTCCCGAGAGCTTTCGCTCAGAGTCTGATTTGTAAAACCCTTTGCGGTCGAGTTGGACTTGACATAATGCGTTAATTATTGCATAATTTCTCAAGCATTCGAATCTGCGATTATGATATATATTATAATTAATGACAGTTTTATAACAATGATTAATTATTGTATAACTGTATAACAGTTTTATAATTGATAATTAAATCAATTTAACTTTTAACTTAGACCACAATTATTAATAATAATTAATGATAATTAAAAAATTTATCTTAATTAAATTATATATTTGGAATCTCCATAATTCATTTCAAGTAATAAACATTCTTTGTTAGATCAGCCGATCAGATAAAATTAAAGATTAAATACTTGGTCTTCGCACGTTTGCGAGAAATAATTTGGACCGCAAAGGGCCAATGCTTCTCTCCAATGCACTTTCGGAAGTGGAATGAGCTTTATCTCGATACCGAGCGTCTTGCATGAATCATTCGGACCCGTTTCAATCGTCTTCAGAGACGGAGGCGGAGAGACTCGGAGTATCTCGTCTACCTTGGGATCGCGCGTACGGGAGTAAATGTAAATCTCAACGGTTTATCGAAGTGTCGCCCTAACGTGTTACAAATTCCTCTAACAAATTTACAGAGGTGTTCTAAATCAACGTGGCAGTAGAGTGATGTTCGCCCTCGGCCGCGGAGAGCGCCGTAACTCGAGCGCGGACGAGATCGCGCGGGACGCACGCCTGTAATCCTCGCGAAGCATTTCGTATTTTTATTTTTATTTATTTTTTTTCGTAGTAAGAGCACTTAATCGCTACGTGTGTTCCGAACTGAACTGCCGGTCGCGATGTTCCCTTTCTCCTCTTCCCCCTTTCTTCGTTTCTCTCGACACTTTCTTCGGGTTACCGCGACTTCGCAGCAAAGGCGGGATCAGTTTATCGGGTACTGATACTTCCTAAGGATAATACCTTACACGGTAATCATTGTTCGGTGAATATCATACAGATGACATGAGCCCAAGTCCCGCGAGATTTGTGATGCTCTCCCACCTCCTCGGGTTGATCGCACCCGAGAGTTCAAAGATTGACCCTGGTATAATTTCGATGTAATTGGCACACGTGTTCGAATCTTTCTGAATTTTTCGTGTCTAGGGTCTTCACGTAAGATTTTTTATCTTCTTCGTCTTAGTCCGCTATTATTTCAAATTTCGATACTGAAAGCACACTAGGACAATCTGCTTATTCGCGAAATCGGCGATAGATACATTTCTTTTCGGAATCATACCAGTTTCAATCATCTTTTTTTATGATTATCGACTTCGCGATCGCTCGGATTACCTTTTACGCTCTCTTTGAAATGACGAAAAAGAAAGAAGAAGAATCGGTTTCCCACTTCTTTCGTTACCTTCTTCATTTTGCCCTGTTTCATTTATATGTCGAATTTGATCTATTTTTCGACACGCCGGAAATTTCAGATTACTTCGGGATACTCACGGAATTGGAAGATGAAACGTTAAAAAACGTACACGTCTATAGTAAGGACCCTACTCCATAATTTATAAACGTTAAAAAAAAATCGCTGCCACGTGTTACAAACGTGGGAGGAGAACAAAATCGTCTCTTCTTTTTTTTTTATCTCCCCCGCTTTTACGAGATTCGGTGAATTCGCGCGCTCGTGTATCGCCTCTAAACGCGTCGCTCTGTCCTGCCTTCTTCGTTATGAGAGAATGAAGTATTCGGTTCGACTGTCTCAGTACACTATGAAGATGACGATGTTGCCGATTTTCGTCAGAATCGGAAGATTATCCGGAATTCGAATTTTTAAATCCCCTTTTTTGACCGAATGAACAAACGATGATCACGGATGGAAGCGGAAGTCGGAAGCAGTGATGTAGTAGGTGATGGCTTTAGTTGGTCCCGAACATGAGTTAGTAGAGAGTTGTGCAAGAATCGTAATTACTTGTGATTAATATCACCTGTTCGTCTCTTTAAATCACTGCTAAAAATAATAGTAACAATTTTTACAAACCATGTCAAGCTTTAACATATCGAAAAAAAGTACAGAGCATTGATAAAAAAAAGTAGCAATTACTCCCGACTGACTAGTAATAATAAATAGCGAGCTGTCTTAATTCTGTTTCGTTTTTGCCCATCCATGTCCACTCGAAGCTACCTAGGATCGATATTACGTACAAAGTTTAATTAATCCAAATTATTGACGCCGTTAATGGCGATATAAGCCCCGATGGCCAATCCGTAACTGAGTAATTATAATCTTTGCACACACCCGCTCTAAGAACCGCGCGTCGAAACGTGTCGACCGTTGCGTCACGGATCTCAGCTCATGGCTATACTGCGCGCGTCGAACGTGATACACACACGCACATACACACACACACACATACACACTCTCTCTCTATCTCTCTTCCCCTCTTTCCGCCTCGCTTGATCTGCATCTTAACTATTACGAGCTATCTATTAATTAATCTATACGGTCCTATATTGTACGGATCAATTATATCCAGTGGCAGTTTATTTACAGTGCGGCTCGAGCCGCGGCCCCCTTGATATTAGCGTCAACAGTTCGTAAGTGATTTGGCGTTCGCCATCGCGCTGGCCGTCCAATTTCGCGGATCGATCGCGGTTGCGTTGCGTGGACGTAACGTCACTGGTCTCGAGTCAAAGTAAAATCATAAAATTCAGCAGGAAGCAACGCCGGAATTTTGCAGTTAAAATTATTATTACTATTTTTGGTTAATAGTTACGATTGAGATAATTTCCAAAAGATAAGATGATCGGTTAATCAAAAAAGAATTGTCGCTTCAACGATCCAATAATTTACAACCCCCGCGCACGATTCCACGGACCCCTCTTTCCGCGCTGAGCAAGCCACGGGCCGCGGATCCGGCCGCATCTATCTCAACGTCGTCATTTTATTTACAGGAACAGCACGATCATGTAATTGAGATATTTCGCGCTAGGGGTACCGTTGAGCTTCGTGCCGCCGTTTTCCTCGTCGTTTTCGCTGGCAGTGTCGCCCTTCGTCTCGACGATGGTGTCGAGCCGCTCCGTCGCGCCCCTCGCGGGATGATAATTGCCCGAGCTCTCGCTCTCGGGGGTCTCGTCGGAGTCGATGTCGATCGTCCGATCGTTCACCTGGATCTTCACCACGGCGTCCACCGGGTACTTGCCGTTGCCCTCGTCGCTGGAGCCGGATCTGCCGGTGCTGGACGCGATTCCGGCCTCCCGCTCGCACCGCGGGCAGATATGACCGTTGGACGAGCCCTCGTCGCTCTGGCAGCGGAAGCAGATCAGATCGCCGTCGCTGGAGAAGTCGCAGTGCTCGCAGTGCACGACGACGTAGCCGTTACCTCGGCAGAGCTCGCAGATCGGGCTCTCGCGGTCTGTGAGCAGATCGGCGGGTTAGCTCGACGGTTGTCACGCGCGATCTAAGATCGTCGCCTGATCGAGACGATCTCCGAGCAGCGGCAGTCGCCTCGGAGATCGCGCGAAGCGTCAGCGAGAAGTGCGGATGCAAACAGCGGCCAGATAATCGGGAAGAATATGCGGGGTGCATGCGGAGAAATGAAATGGAAAGATGCTACCATAGTTTTTCAAACACAGATAAGAGAAGGGAGAGCGGAGATACTCTCCTAATCTACTAAAGTTGTTTTACGAGCATTTGCTATCTACGTTAAGTAATAACATCCATTCTCGTAATACAGGATTAAAAGGTTTCAAAGGTTTCAAAAGACTCAAAGGTTTCAATAAAGATTTGCAGTCTAATAACAAAAAAGGATTAAACTGAAAAAGGAATTTTTTTGTTTAGAAGGAGAAAGAGTTCTAGATTGGAATGCAAGTGCGTAGACCGGAAACGTCGTGTACACCGGACGGTGGGGAGACATCGGATCGTCGGGGAACATCGAGGCCATTCAAATTAATTAAGCAAAGCGAACGAACTTGCTCAATCCTCGGACCAGAACTGGTCGAGGTACTCGCCTCTGTCGACGTCACCTCGATCGTCCGTGTCCCTGGCGGTCCATCCGCGTCGCTGCTGCTCCTGCTGCGTCCGGTAGGATCGAGGTGACGTTATCGGCACCGATTGCTCCAGATCGCGGTACGATCGTGGCGACGGCGTCTGCGCCACGCGATCCTGATCGGGACGGTACGAGCGCGGGGAGGACAGCTTCACTGGGCTTCTATAGGCACGAGAGGTTCCCGGCTCCTGGTGCCGATCGTCCATACGCTCCTCCACGTATCTGCCGGCGTGCGAGTCAGGTGTTTGCGGTTGGTAGGTGCAGGTGTGCGTCTTCTGATCGCACTCGCTGCACAGCAGCAGATTCGATTTGCTGCCGGGCTGCGAGACGTAGCCGTTGCAGGTACCGTAGTAACGCTCGTCCTCGTCGCTCTCGAACAGGTGCTGGCTCAGGCTACCGATCGACTTCGTGTCGCTGAAGACCCTCGCTTCGTCCGGCTCCTCCTGATCGCCGTACCTGCAAAAGCCGGATCGGACACATTATACGTGTGTGCAGTTTGATTTTACAAAACTGAGTATGCATACACAGAAAAAAGAATATTCGTGATTTGAAAATATCTTTAGTTTCAACGTGGAAATCTTGAAATAAAAAATTCAAATTCTTATAAGAAGATTATAAAATGTGTATATACGAAACAAAGAGCGCATTAATTTGAGTATATATAAGTTTTAATTTAGCACTTAATTCTTTTTTTCTGTGTATAAGAGAAAAGAAAAGATATATGCAAATATATCGTAAGACGTCAGCAATATTGCCGCTGGAATAACTGACCGTAATAATGGAATATAAGAGAAATAAAATAATACAAGACGCGAGAGAAAAAATATAATATAAAGTATAATATAATGAGATAAGTACCTAGAATCAGCGGCTCCGACAATGTAGTGGCGTATCCGCTCGATCTTGGTCTTGCCGCGCTCTCGCGGCATTGTTTCTCGTTAAATAATGCTCTCCCGATTTCTCTCATTGTTGTCCTCGACGCTCGAGGTCGAGCTCGCCCCGCAGATCTGCATCTCGATTTCGGCCAGCCGATGCTCGACCTCCCACTGCTGCTGATTGAGCTTGATGCTCATCGTCGCGTTCTCGGTCTCCAGGCATTTCAGGCGCTCGCGGAGACGCTGAATCTCCGCCAACAGAGCCTCGTGAGTGCCAAACAAGGGTGTCGTACCCTCGCTCACCAGCTGCGTCGTGCTGTTAGTCATGCCTGAAGCAAGACAAGTCGTTTTCACTCGATATAAGTAGCGAGTGTTCACGTCTCTTGCGAAATTTATCTTTCGTATTCTTGTAATGAACAAACATGTCCGGAAGCTTATTAATAATAATTTAATAAATCATACGAAAGCGAATAAATAAACAAACAAACGCTCAATACGAATTCGTGTCATTACAACTCTGGTGGAAAAATGTCTCAGAATTTTTCATACCTATTATTAATCAAAATTTCTTATAAACATTTTAAAACTTTCTCAGAATGCTCAGAATTTTTCAGACTTTATATACAAATTAAAATGTTTTTCAGAAAAACTCAGACAAAATAATAATAAAATATTTCAGATTTTTCTCTCTCTCCCGCTAACACATCTTTATGAAAATCTGCGCAATTTATCAGAAATTTTTATACATACAGATACTGAAATATTCCGAAAATCCTCATCCAATTATTTCTGAAAGATCTGAAAAATTTTATATATTTCTTCATAATTTTTTCATAAATCTAAAATATGATAAGTTCCTAGAAACTTTCTGAGAAGATATAAGAAATTTTTTCACCAGGAAATTGGTCAATAATTTATTCTCTATCTATTTTTATTTAGTATCTGTGTTTTCCATTTAATGTAGGGATCGCGTTTCAGTGAGGTATATTTAGCTTTACATATATATTATGTATGTGAATACAAAGTTTTGTCTTTCAGCCCAGCTGCTCTATTACAAGCGCGCGCGCAATTATCAATCGTTGAAAGTTAGATGAGAAGCTTGGAAAGAGCAACAAACGAGTTCCGCACTTAACAGAGTACCGCCGGCGAGTACGAATGCGAAATGGAATCCTCGAGCGCATCCGCGCGGGTCTTTGTGATTCACTGATGTTGATTAATGCGCGCGATTAGTATTTCTCTCTCGCAACAGTTGCACTAGCGCGATAATAGAATTCGCATACAAGATGAACCGCGTCTCTGCCGCCGCGCCGGTCGCGTCGCGCGGGGGTTGATACGTACGAGAATTAGCATTAGCAAACTGCTAACTAATTCACGAACTGCCACCGTCTGGCCATTCAGAAACCCTATTGTCTAGAGACTCGTCTTGATCGTGTCACTCCTCGCGTCAACATTCGCAATTCGGCACGGGAAATTGGACGGGACTGTTTCGAGAGGATTCGCTTTTCCATTTTAACGTACCCCCCAGCGGAGTGGCGATTACGCGCGGTGATATTTCGTCAGTTAAATCGCACTATCAGTACGTTGTCGATTCGCATCCGATTTGTTATCGCCCCGCAGCGAAGTCTGTCGCTTTAATTGCTGGGGAGGTAACCGCTCTCTCCCCCCCCCCACCCTTAACGTGTCATATCGCGTTTTATTCATATACACGCTTTAAACGGAAACGCTCGATTACCAGTGGAATTTTCAGCGCGCGAAAGGCGGGAGGGGGTGGGTTTTATTCCCCAAACGACATATAAACGTCGGCAGAAACGCGTTAAAATCGTTACTACCCTATCGTATCTATCGGGGTTAATGGTCGGGGCCGCTATTTTACGAGTGGCGCCGAGCGTCGCTCGTCATTCATTATCCCCCGCGATATTTCTGAATTTACCTTTTTGCCGTTTTACGGCCGCGCGATAAACGCGCGCGATGCCGTATTCGCGCGACATCACGCTCGCGCGTTATTCACGTCCGGTTAGATTTGATTTGCAATGAGAGAGATCGCGCGTCCCGCAGAATTTTAATCCGATCGCGAGCCGAGATTGCGACTGAATCGCTCGTTCGTTTAGCAAAGGCGCGATAAAGTCTCCTTCCGGGGACGTGCACAATGCTGCACGGTTCATCAATCTTTTTCTTTCATAAGTATAGTGATAAGCAATTAAAGCTCATTCAAAATACGACGATTAAATTTGCCGAGATAAATGAATCGTATAACGATAAACAATAAAATGCATTTCTAGGAATATCATGAATGATGACAATTTCCATAATATTGCGGAGAATCTGAGTCTTTGTGTGTGCACACGCGCGCACGTGTAGATGTGTGTGTGTGTGTTTCAGAGTCTTTTGTTCTGAAAATATCTCCAGGATGGAACTTATTACAAAACGTTCAATCGAACGTAACGACATCGATGGTTTATGGTACAAACATTACGCGGCCTTTCTAAAAAAGCTTTTATGGAACGTGAAATATTGATGACTAGAAAGTGAGATGAGAGGCTATGAAGGTCTTCCTATTCTCTCCGTGTTCGCGCTTCACTTAATCGCGAAGTCTTACAGTCTATAAGAAACTACGGTTTTGCGTCAGCAGTTTGCGCGAACATGGCACACACCATCGCGCGTCCCGTTATCAGCAATGATTTATATACCCCGGTATAATACTATCGCAGACGAATCGGCCGCAGGTAGCGATCGATGACATTTTTAAAATAAATCTGATATGAAATTTGTCCTACGTAGGCAAAACGAATTTACGAGATATCAAACGTGATTGCGGGGGGATAGGATAAAATTTTCACCGTGTTTCCAGCATTTTATCGATGATACAATTTACGTGATTACTCGATGTTTCGAGTGCTTACAGAAATATCCGCTGCTTTTCATAAATCATTTATATTGAATCCACTCGGCGGATAAATTCCCTTATTTTACCTATACTTCTATAATATTTCCTATTTATTTTATTAAAAACATATATCTTTTTCTCGAAGCATTTATTATTCAGTATAATAATTATAAATTAACATCGTTATTTTTCATTTGATGGTTCAAATGTCTATCGATCCGCTTTAGCTATCGTTTTTTTTAGAGATATACGTGGCACAGTAGTTAATTAAATTTAATTATAGCCAGTAGTTACAGTCACCACTGGTAAGACCGTAAGAGGATTACGAATTGCGATTTCTGATATAAATATACCAGTTATATGTGGAGTGTTGTGATAAGAATATAATAAATAGAAAGATTTATATCCATATAATATATAAAATATTTATATTTATCTCATCGTCAGAATCCGTTTTAAAACGTGTTGGAAATTTCAACATTTCTTGGGGAAAAGAGGCAGAATCCTATTAACTCGGGCGAAATTCTGAGAAAAGAAGTGAATGAGGGAGGAAATAATATATGTGTTCTGCGAATAACGTAGGGATTCGCAGGGAACTATTAGTCGCTATGTAAAAGACTGTGATTGGACCAAAGATTGATGGTTTATAGAATTAGGGAGAAGTAAAGGAGAAATAATAGATAACATATAGAATGATGAATTAGATAGGGTTAAAGGTAAGGTGTTGAAATATTTATAAAAAGAGAAAAAAGCTAAAGCAAGGAACAGCAGATAGGATTAAGTATGGCCGCATGGATAGTATAAGATGGTACAAGTGAGTTAAGTTATTTATTGTAAAGTCCACTACTTGGGATAAGCTGAAGTTAATAAAGCTTGATTGATTGATTGAAGCGGGTGAGGGGGAAACTTACCGGAGTGGGTGGATTGCCTGCCGATGGAGGCTTGAGTGGCGGCTGACGGAGGCGCCCTGGCCGTCTGGTCCTCGCTGCTGGGGCCGCTGCTGGCCCCACTCATCGGGCTCTCCGTACCCCTGGGAAGGTTGTTCGCGTCGGTCAGCGTCGCGCCCGGCATGGTGCGAGTCGTCACCGGGCTCGGACTCGGCGAGAACAACGAGGCGGCGGTCGAGTACGCGTGGGACTTGAGGTCGATCGGAGACACCCACATATCCTCCAGCGATATGCGGCCTCGCGATTCCACCAGACCGGGCGTGCTCTGGCACCTGCCCATGGCAACTGGAAATTCACTTGCTTTAGTAACAGCGATGATTCCACTGTGTGGGATCATGATGATTCTATCAGCTCTAGCAACAAAGTTATTAAATTATTTAGCCGCGTTAAAACAATTTTATGTCGTTCAATATTCTCCAATATGAATTTATATACTTTGTATTGGATCTTTATTAATCAATATCTCTATAACATGCCTAATAAATATAATCTCTGAAAATAAAAGCAGCAAATTTAAATTGATCGCAGAGAATTGAATACTCTTCTTTCTATTTGCTATAAAAATTATGAAAGAGCTTATTACATTAAGAGAATTATTCGTCATTGTAGGATGGAGTCGCGACAGGGAAGGAATGCAAATATGCGGTTTCAGCAAAAGAAGCTTAAGAGATGGAACGTGGATGGGACATGTTTAACGTGTTCTATTTCTGGAAAATCGTTCTGTGTGCCAACAAAATTAACATGACAGTTTGAATAATTCCACACAAATTCACGTTACCTTAATTAACGTAAAATAGTAATACTACCGCGTTTCGTTCACGGATCCCCGAGTTTCATCAAACAGTTTCAAATCTGTTTTTGCGCGCGGGGCTTTTATTTGAAAAACCGCGACGAACCGATGGTCCGAGAAATAGAGAATCGCGACATTATCGTCGTCGCTGTCGTTTTTTTTTCCATCTTGCCGTGGAAGTGAAACCGCGACGCGTTGTCGCGCACGAAAAATTCAACCGGAGTGTCGCCAGAATTTACGAAATATGGCGAAACCCACGGGGAGAAATACGGGACAAGAGCCAGCCGTTTGTTTAGAATATATCATTCATTCGCAATGCGGAGTTATCCATGCATTGTGTGTTTACGCACGTCGTGCCCGATACGATCCGTACGTGCTCTCGAATTTCCGCTTTTGGGGCGCGTTGACATTTAATCGACGCCGACAGTATCCAGTGGCATCAATGGTACGCCATTTCACTTTGATGCGAATCCTTCGATCGTCGAGCGGAATTCACGATCCTTGGGGTTGTTACGAGTTTCCGCCTTGCGACAATGTCATTGTCGATGCGCGAAGACGTTATTAATCGCTAAAGACATTCGGCTGATTATGACGAAAGTCTGCTTTAGACGGTTCATAATTAGAAATCACAATAGAATTTTATAATGTACATTTTCTACAAAAAGCATACAATTATAACAAGTATCTGAAAAGTGTTTAAAGAGAATCCAAAATGTATAATTTTAATAAAATGTATGTTAAAATACGTACGCATGGCATGTATCACATTATACACTACAGCATTACGGATCATTTAAAGAAGGCTTTAACAATATCCATTCGTATTTATGTAAAGCGGATATTCGCGGGTCGAAAGATGCGGATTGTAAACAGCAAATTATGCAAACCAACGAATTAAAAACGTATTTGTGCATCGTACTCGTAAACATTTCTAGTAAAAAAAAAAAAGGTTTTAATAACACGACTAATCGTTATGTGAAACGCGTGGGCTCGGGTCACTTAAATTAAAAATCCTTCGTAATTAAAGTGACCTTTAAATATCACGGCATGGGAGGTAAATCGCGGATCAAGACGCTAATAGCGGACGGCAAGCCCAAAAAAAAATTGTTATTTTCGTGACGCACGAGACGCGATTCTTTGAAGCTATTTCAATTAGAGGTCTAACAATAAGCTGTTCATTTATCGCAGGCGTGTCTGTAGACTACCTTTTTCGCGCAGTTTCACTCCGTCAAATGCCTGGCTCTCCGTTGATCCGCAATCCGCAAGGAATGACGTGTACTTCTAAACTCGTAACGTCACAACGGCGACATGCCTTTGTTCAATTTTATGTTAATTAGGGGGACGTTGCACCGATAACGGCGGCGGCCGGATCGATAAGCCGGCGGATCTCGCTCTCGGCATCGCCTACACACCACGCGGGGCTCTTCCCTCCTTTCCCCATAATTCACCGCCGTAACTCACGTTACGCATTACACTTATTACAGCGACCTAATTTCCCATACGTCATCCCTCGTAGCGATGTAAAAGTACATTTGCCGCGCGCGACGGGATGAGTGTCGAATGAAAGTCCGTCGCTCTGATGGTGATGAATGGCTCGAAAAGTTTATAAACGAAATAAATTTCAGCGACGTAAGCGTATTACCGGAAAACACGGCGATAGCTCGCGTTCTTAGAAAAGAAACGGGGCGGCATCCCTCAAGGTGTGCTCGAGTAGAATATCTCGTTTTATTCAACGCTATGTTTTTGTTGCTCTTAAGGAGGTTGCTCTGAAGGAGAACCAAAAATGTTAAGAATTGCATCATAAGATTTAAAACAAGTTTTTTTTATGAATACACAGTAAAAAATCGTGCGTCCAAATGTTAAAATTTTCTTGTGTTACCACAAGGATTGATTTGACTATTATTTCAATGTAAAATTAACATACAACAGCTATGTTATTATTTTCGTAACATTTTCATGTGTTATATTAATGTCAACGTGATAACTTAACACTTTATGTATGTCATTTAGAAATTGATTATTATTTTGAGTTCTTTTAACATAATTATATCAAAAAATCAACACGCCTTAAATTTATTTTAACATAAACAAAAGTTAAAGTAAATTTCAAATAATCGTAAACTTTGACATACAAAATAATCAAATTTACTACAACCAAATGTTCAAAACAACATTTCTCTTAAGTTGAAATAACTATCGTTTATTCAAATATGTTATATCGACATTTTTGACAAGTTATTTTAACATTATACTTAAAGTTAAAAGAACAAATATAAATGTAAAATATAGTGTCAATAAATTAACATTTTTAATTTGTCAACAAATAACACACGATGAATGAGTTATTTTAACTCAAAATTTAGAGTGGACTTTCTGGGACATTTGAAAAATGTTACGATTAACATTTTATTTTTTACTGTGTAATGTGAATTTTTCGTAAATTATTTCACCGGTTGGTTTTCAAGAACATTTATAACAAAGTTCGATTTTTCAATGGGTTCTTAATATTAATAAAAATAACTGTCAAAAATGTTAAAAGCTGAATAAATTTATGGCTAATGTATAAAAAATATCCTACTAAAAGTAGCAGTAAATGAAGAACATAAAATAAAATCTTTCTCAGGCCGGAAAGAGAATAATGTCCGTTTAAAATTGTATGAAGTCTCAGATTTTACGACTTCTGTAATATTATCAAATGTGTGAAATAACTTTTTCCCCCGACGTTTTATTTTCATCTTTTATACTTAAAAAGAGACAGCCTTTAACTTCTCATTGCGAACAGAATCAGATACCTTCTTTTCTATTAATTCGCCTTCTGGAATTTATGGCTGAAAGGACAATGGTTCTCGGCGACGCCCCTACATGTATATCCGCACATATTTTGTCAGAAAACGGAAAGTAGACCGGAGAGGATGTGCTCAAACCGTGTACACGCGCCGACCTATGGACCGAAGCTGATACCGCCATATCGCGGTATTCTGACCGCTGTTTCCGCGCATTTCGGATTAACGAGACACCCGGAAGGAAAGAATTGCCGGGATCCCTACTGCCATTTATCTCCATCAGCGTGGCATCGACTTTCGCCTCTGAGTACCCGCCCCGTACGTTCTTCGCGCTTTTACGTATACGTCGGGAATTAGGTCACGAAAACATTTCGCATGCGGATGAGTAAATCCCGAGATAAAGACATCCTCCGAGATAGCGCGGTGTTTGCCGTTGCCTATTTAGCGTTAAACGCGACCGCCTAATTTCCATCTCACGTTTACCCTGCGTGCGCTCCTCGCATTAGGCAAATGAGACGTATGAGGGAAACATGTAAAACAGTGGCGACGGAATTTGCAGTATATGCGGCGCTGAATCCCTTGAATCGAGCACGATTTCTCTACGTAAAAGTAAAATTTGCGTGTATAAACGTTTTACAACACGTACATGATATATGTAAAATCTAAACATTTCTTAAAATAACAAATAAAAGCGATACAAATATATTTATATTTACGCATTTTGTAATAATTGAAGAAAAGTTAATGAATAAAACAAATTTATTGCAACAAATGTGTTTTAATTAATTAATATCCTCTCCTTTTCAAACTCACACTAAGATATTTCATTTCCCAACTCCACCTTAAGTTCGACAAGACGTGCGCTCGCTCATATATAGAGCAACGTAGCCACATTTGGCGTTAAACGCGCAAGTTCCGCGCCGCTCTGGATTATATCTTTCAAAAGCTCGACCAAAGTTCAACGATCGAAGATTCTTCGAGACATTAGTGGCGCGAAGATATCGAGGATCACGTAGCGCGGCGGTGGATCTTTGAAAGGACGCAGCGAGGCGAAGACGCGATTTCGTTGCGCCTCGTTCAAAAGATTTTCGTCAGCGTACACTGGTAATAGGCGTAGCGGCGAGCTGAGGAATTTAATTAATTAATCCCGGAACTATAAGCTCGCAAAGCAGCCACCCTTCGCTCACCCTATGCGGTAGTACAAGGTGGCGAAGTTTGCTGCCGCCGGTTACGCGCACCAAACTTTCGAGCGCGCGGGCGGGGCATCGTCACAGAATTGCGCGGCAAATATAATACAGTCGCTTATCCCTTGCACAGCTTCGGATTCCCCGGTCCGTATAAGAGAGAAATAAAATTGTTCTCTGTTGAATGAATGGAGAGTGGTTGAGGTTTTATCTGTATACCCCCGCGGCAAAGGTTCAGACCGTTTTCCCTTTGTGGAAGACTCAAACGGGGAAGAGGTAGCTTAATCTTACCGCGGCGATCTTGTCGAGTAATATCGAGCAAATTAAATTTATTTAACTTGCAGCAAATTTGCGGGTTTTATCCGATTGCGGATTAAATGTGTAACCGAGTCTCGCTTCAGTAATTTTTGAGAGACATATCTAGACGATAGACTAGATAGACGGTTAAAAATTCCATGTACTTTTCGACGTTGCGTCTTTTCGACATCGTGGATATTTGTCAGCGTCAAGTGATAAGTCGACTTTTTGAAAACTTTCCTGTAAAGGGTATATACCTTCAAAAACCGGCTTTTCATCCACGACAGCCCACTTGCATTAGACGCTCGTTACGTCTGCAGAAGAAACGAGAGGGAGGAATTGCGCGGGGTAGAAGGCGGAGAAGAGTTACCGCGAGCGTTTTTTTAAAGCAAAAATTGAGGTCGGAAAGAATATTTTGAAACGACAGTTTTTTGGGAAATAAAAAGACGAGCGATATGAGATAGACTTTTATATCATCCAGCCCTCGAGGCAGTCGGCAGTGAATACAATATTCTTTTTTTAGGCACGAGCATGTATTTTACCACAGTCGTCGCACAATCCGAAAAAGAGAAACAGAACAGAATGGGGACATTTTTTTTACTTCGATCGTCGCTTTATTAAACTTTAACGCTATTTTTTGTTACATGATAAAATTAAAATTGAGAAAAATATAAGAAAATTAATATCGATCTAGCAAAGCGAATAAAAAATTAATTCATGTTTTTGCTAAAGAAAACTTTAGTGGCAGTTAATCGAATGGTAAAAAAAATTATCAAAGCTTTAAGAGTGGAAATATTTGTCGAAATCTTTTCTCTTAAAAAGTTGGAATAAAACTTGGCCATTAATTTTAATAAAAAAAAAAAAATGTTCAGAAGACGGAAGAGACTTGAGTTTCGTCGTTAGTCGCAAAAAGTAACGAGCTCTAAAATAAGTACTACGGCTGTCGAATCTGCAGCCGTCTTCTCGGGGATGTCACTCGAGAATACGATACAAGGTATCCGTTTCAAAGACATCTTTAACGGCTATTATGCTGGAAACTCCAGTCTACTGCGTTCCACGACGGTTAATTCGTTAATGCGCCGTAACAGCGACGAGGATATCTTGATGGAATCCCCTCCCCCATTCTTGGCCTCGGTTCGAAGTTCTCAGTTCTCCGGATGGCATCCGCGCCCCGAAGAACTTACCTTGCCGAGGGCGCGTAAACTTCCGCGAGTCTAGCTATTTTAACGATGGTAACGAGGGAAGTTTCAGGCATTCGGGGCGTTTCGGTTGTGCGCCAAGCTGTTCGCAAGACGCGTCGCGTTCGCAGTCGTATTCGAACCTGTTCACTCGTCCTCCGCGCAACTCCGAGGACGAGTGAATTGAAATGGAGTTTTAAGCGTATTTCCGACGCGATACCAATTTTCGCGGATGTAGCGCAGCTCGCACGATCTTTGAACCGCTCGCGAAGCACGCCCGAGACAGGCATGAAGAAAGAAAACGAGCCGAATTATGGAAGGAAGCGCGACAGCAGTTCTTCCGAATGCCGATAGTTAACACGAGCTTTCCCGTTAAAGTTTCATCGAATAAAACGAGAAAAAAACATCGTCGTAATCAGCTAATTCGCGCGAGGATAACTAACAACTTTTACAAATCTGATTTCTTATCAGCCGTTACTTGTAAGATCTAAGTTGTGCAGTCTGGGAAATTTGGTTGAGGTATCTTTAAGAGCTTTTTAACTTTTAACTCGAGGAGAATTTCGAAAGTCGTTCATCCGCGCGCGCGCGTTTCGAGAGGGGTGCCTCATCGATTTGCCCTATCTATCTGGCGCCGTTAAAGAAATATGATAGCTGTTTGTATATACTTGATGCGCGAGCGTAAACGAGATAGAGATAAAGAGAAAGAGAGAAGGTAGGCTCGACTCACCTTTCTCCAGAGGAGCTCTCTTGTACTTCTCCAGCCTCTTGACTGCGATGGCTTCGAGGCGCACCCTGGCAGCCGGATACTCCTTGAGCACGTCCCACATGTCCTTCTTGCTGAGGACGAAGAGGTCCGAGTAGCCGACCGAGCGCACGCTGGCTGTTCGCCGGTTACCTGCGTCGATGTAGCCATTTATTGGTTATCGGGATGCATCAAGCTTTCTTATGTAACCGCACCGTGATCGATCTCTCGATCGTTTCCCGCCGCTTTTTATCTACAGCCGTACTCGCTATCATTTCCCCGATTCCTCGGATATGCACGTGGTTCCGACCGCGTCCATGCGCGAGCTATCTCTTTAAGATCCCTTTTACGTCGTTTCGTACCCCGTAAAAGCGCAGTAATTTTGATTAATCAGATTCGTTACGGTTCAGCGTTCTTTGCTAATTGATCGCTAGGTCGCTCGGCTCGTTTCCCCGACTTTTTCAGAGAGAGAGGCATTTAATCATCCGGCGTTTGTTCGCTGATAAATTGATGGATAATGGGCGCGAATTAATTGTTCCACCGTATTGTATTAATTGTCTGCCGTATTTATCCGTTTCCGAGCGTGTTTTTTTTCCACACAGTTGCAGCTTTTCGCGGAATGGAATGCGGTTAGCTTCCGGCAGAGGGAGGAAAAGAAGAACTCCGCGCACAGACTAGGCTAATAAAGTAGTTTACCCAGAATGTGATAATGACGGCGGCCGAGCCATTGTTTACAACTTTAATTGGTGTCAACGATATTTTATATGCCGGCGTAAAAGGGTGCGTAATTAACAAGGTAACGAAGAGCGTAATTGCTTCAGACTACAGACGTGCGCCCGCGGTCTGAAACGTAGCAATAACAGAAGCTACCGTGCAAACTTTATAAATTTCCGGGGAAGATTTAACCGTTAGATAAATGTTATGTTCGGAAGTTCCGCTTCATTAGTATGCTACGAATGGCACCTGAGCCGTAATACAAATTGTAATAATTAAGCTTAAGGCGACGGAGGAAATTCTTTGCAGTTGATTGAAAATTATACTTCCGCGTTCGTGCTAAAGCTTCACCGTGGCAAACTTGTAGCACGTGGCAACGTGCACAACTCGCGTCATATATTACTCAGAAAGTTTTCATATTTCGAAGGGAACGAAGCCGCTCCTCCCCCGCTCAGCTTCTCGTTCGCTCTCGGTCGAACACGCTCAGAAACATTAACCGTATATCGAAGAAATTTAGCGAATGGGAATTCCATATTCCTCGAGTATCTGAATTATTTATTTCGAGCAGCTTTTTCGCAAATAAACCCCGACATGAAGGATATAAGTCGCCTAAAAGCATTTTACTTTGTCAGAATTCGCGGGATGTTCGAGTAAGATGATATCTCGCTGCTCTTTCGAATGTCGCGTATCTATTACGTTATAGTTTAAATATACGATTAGGCGAGTATTTTAACGAGACGGCGGTATTAACTTTGCGATTGTTACTCGACTGCGGTACGATCGGACGGTGATTTTGTTGTACGTTCTTAGCGGAGAATTAATTGACAGTGTTGTCTTTACGATAATGCGTATAATAAGCAGGCGACGCAAATTTTACGTTACTTCCTTTGGTATTGTACATCTTAATTTTAATAAATGTATACCTTATGTAGAGATACGTTTGCTGTAGTTTCTTTCGCATCGGTTTTCTTTCATCATCGTTGTTAGATTTTACTTGCAATAAGTTAATATATTTACAATGGACAATATATCAATGTTTAATACTGGATATATATGTTTGAAGGGAGTTAGTCTATTTTGCTTTCTCCTGTCAATGATTTCTTCTCTTTACGTGTAGCGAAAGCAAGTTCGGCTATCTTCCTTCATGAATAAATCAAGGTAAGCAAAGTTATACTGGACGTTTCAAAAAGTTAGCTAAGATAAAGGACACTAGAAACTACTGTAATCAAATTGTACGTATACATATATATATGTAGTATATATATATATGTGTGTATAAATATATATATATATATAAATATATATATTGTGTGTATTAATATATATATATATATAATTATTGATAATAATTGGCGGATCTGAATGCAGGTCAATATATATGAAATCAGCACGCATCACAGCAGTAAAAATTACAATCATCAATAAGAGCCTACATCAGGGAGTTAATGGCGATTGTGAGAAAGATACGTGAAATGGTGCAATGAATAGTAACATGGTAATATCGCGTGAGAATGGAGATGCTCGATCGTAGGAAGCATTTGTAAACGGCTGTGCAATGATAAATTCTCACAGGCAATCGAACACCTGTGTTTAGAGCCATAAATAACCGCCATCAATTTAAACAGCGGATAAGTCCTTTACAAATGCCGTCCCTTCAGCCATAATAGATAACAATTAATAGATATGCAAGTATAAGAAAAAGAAATGTAACAGTCTCAGCGTGATGTTGCAGCACCGATTGTGAGAATCAAAGATTGTGATGCTGAAAAAGGCGCGACTAAAGAAATGGATCCAAATCGACCCAGTTCTAAGCCATTTCCTCTAATAGAGCTACGAAAGCGAAATAGAAATTGTGAGCACGACTGACTAAAAATATGATTCATCAAAAACCTTATCGACCGGTACGCCTTGCGAGGGGCTGAGACGCCGTTCGCTATTTCGTCCGATTGGCACACTTACACGTATTATCTTCGAATAAAAAAAAAGAGAGGGCTAATGAATAATTTCGATACGTTATCGACGATTCGGTCTATATCTGATCTCTTTGGCCTCTTATTCATCTCTCGGAAACGCGAGTGTCGCCCAAAAATTCGCGGTGAGTCCGCGCCGTAAAGAAAAAGAGGAATCTCTCAATCGGATATTTTACGACGTGTGTCATAATTCGGTCGGTCGTTCCGGTCGATCGTAAATAAAAAAAAAAAAAAAAAATGAAGTACAGTAGCCGTGAGAAATACTGAAGAAGGGTGGAGACTAAAGGGCAATACGTGTCACGGGCCTTATTCAAGATGCGTCGACGGTCTCGCAACGACGGACTCCGCCGCGAAATTCAATTACCCGTTACTGTTTACTAGATAAGCAGAGTATTATAAAATTTCTGATTCAATGCAAACACAATACGGAATTCAAATGCGATTGATACCGCTCGCACGAATTGAAAACGCCCGCGGAATCCACGCGGCAATACCTTCCTGGAACGGGCGCCCTGTTATCTACGAGTAACAGCGTATGAAAGGCTGTTTACACTTTCGCGAGACAATATTGCCCGGGTTTTTTTTTTTTCGTAGATACAATACGTAGCGGAGTTACAGAGCTTGTGTTTGCTAAAAAGATAAGCTGACATAGCCGCCGGTATATATAAGAGATAATTTCTTTTTCAACACGGAGAAAATTTTATGTTAAATTTTACTGTGCTGCCGCACCAACTGCGGACCATCAAGACGCCCAAGTTTAAATGCTATAGTCTTATAGTAAAATTACTATGTCCATAGAATTTAGTGATACAATCATAGCATTATTATAGCATTGAATGCTATGATCGTAGCATTAAATGCTATGGACATAGTAATTTTACTACAAGACTATAGCATTTAAACTTGGGCGTCTTGATGGTCCGCAGTTGGTGCGGCAGCATAGTAAAATTCAACATAAAATTTTCTCCGTGAACTATTTCATAAAAAATATGGAGTATCGCAGAAAAATTAAATTCTTTTAACTTAATAACAGCACTGGATCGTGCACTGAAAATACGGATGGAGAGAATTCAATTTATAGCGGATTAAGATCATTCAGATGGCGGCCAAAACGGCGGCTCTTATTAGCCCGAAGTTTCCTCGCGAATGCGAATGCAATGTTCGTTCGGGGAAAAAGAGAGTTTTCTGAAGGAAGTTCGATAGGAGAATAAAGTTCGTGCCGTCACCGAGGCGACTCTTTATACGCGCCGGCGGCCGTTGGGCGCTTATTTTTTCGTCTCGACGGGAGTCATTCGAAGGGAGCCGGTCCTCGAAAACAAGAATGAGACCCGCCATCGATCCCGGGCACGGACGGCTCTATCCTGACAGGCGGCGGCAATAGGATTGTCGATGCAGAGAAATCGGAGTGATACTTTGCGTTGCCAATCCTTTTTCTTCCGTCCTCGGAGCTACGGCGAAATCCCAAAAGACGCACGAGTGATTTCGCGGCGCTTTAAGAAGCTAGCTTTGATATCGCGTTCATTAAATCGTGCAAAAAAAAAATGTAAGCGGGAGAAAAAGATTTTTCCCCGTTAATTTTCTTTTGTCAATTCGCGCGCGCAGCGAATGCGAATGGCTATTTCAGTTTGTTACAGTTGGTTGCCGTTCGGTCATTTGATACAGTACCGCGCGGGTCACGAAATTAATCTAGTGAGATTTATTTGTCACGATATTTTTATAGAATTTTTTTGTATAAATTCTTTTATATAAAAAGATATTTTTTTCTATAATTTTCCACTATTTTCATTTGATTTCCATTTCACATTTATAGCGATGCGACACTACATTGAGACACATATGTAACTTCGAATTCAAATAATCAAATTTCGCAATAAATTTACGGTGACTACACATGCCATAAATTCTGCGACAAAGCCAATAATAATAGAAATATGTCCTATACAGCCAGCAAAATTGTATGGTAGATAATGCAACGTCAATCACAGTTAAATTAGATAAAGCTCGTTTTTCAGTGTGTTTGTTTGAGAAAATGTGATATCACGACTGTGATAACAGAGAGGCTCGTTTAATTCCCTGCTCATTTTATATTCACGTAAATCTAAATTTGCGTTTAATTTTGTTTCAACCGTAATTTGAAAATTATGCTTAATTTTGAAAACATCCCGGAAATAAGCGTATTAATAATATAATACGTATCTGTATTATTTTTCTTGCATGCAGATTGGAATAGTTATGAGAATTTTAAGATAATTACATTTTCGAGATTTCTGTCGGCGAAAGAAATGTACCGCTTTTAATTAAATAAATAATAATGAGGCGCACGCAAGTAACGATGTATAATTTAGTAATGTATTCTCTCTATTATAAAGAATCCTGTTGCTTTTATCCTAATTGTAATTCATAGAGAATATGGAATTTTTTTATTAAGTACAAATTTTAATCCTTTATCCTTTTTAAATTTACTTCGGCTATTTCTTAAATACTGTTTATTAATAAACCATAATTTTTTCCCTTAATGCAAAGAGACCGAAGAATTAATATTCCTACTCCTCGAAGTTAGTTTCTTTTACAGATCGGTAATCGATATACATATATGTATATTTTAATCTCGTTCACCGCGCGGACGTCGTTGCATGAACGTCGATCGCGATTAAAAAAGGTGAAGATCGACAAGTGGGTCTGCGAGAAAAAGAGAGATAGTGAAAAATTGCTAGAGAGATCGTTTTTAGATCGGCTCATACCGGCTCGACGGCTTGCCCTCTCACAGAGTGGTAAGAACGTGAAACGTGAAAACGTGATCGTGAAAAACGAAGGGGGACAGCTCACGGGCCCCTGGTCCGTTTGGAATATTTACCGCACTCTTTACCTGCGGTCCCCATATTGAGAATGCTGATCTCCCCGAAGTAGGAACCCGCCTTAAGGGTGGCGAGCACCGTCTTCCCGTTGTCGGCCACCACCTGCAGTCGGCCCCTATTCACTATGTACATCTCCTTTCCCACCTCACCTGCAATCGCACAAAAGTGACGTCTAAGCGAGGGCTAATTAATTCCCGTCGACCGTTCCTATCCTTGAATCTAACTTAATCAAGGCGTTTACGCTACATCGCTGCTCGACAATCCCCCGATAACAAAGCTGGTATAAAAGAACAGCGCTACAAGCTACAAGTCGTATTTCCCTCACTCCGAGGGATGAAAAGTTTTGCGAATGTACTTAACATAAATTTCAGTTCTTTTTATGCAGCAGCTTTTTTATGAGTCTATAAAAATAATAAGCCGTCGACGCCATTGGTCCAAGTACAGCGGTTGGTACATATATCTCAAGGTATACGACAAGGGGCTGGTACCTCTCTCTTACTACGTAGAAATGTGCTCGTATCATTCCACCAATCCGACTTTTGTCATCATTAAACCACGACGTATTTTTCAGCGGAGGTACAAGAATAGAGAAAAAAAATCAAACAAGGATAAGAGTTGGAAACTTTTACAACGAACACACGCACGTACACAGACAGAACCTAGATTACCTTTTTGTCTCTTCCTAAAATGTTACACGCGGAGAAAAATATCGTTACAATTAATTGACGTTGGGAGGGATCGACTATAATAAAAAAATAGTACAAAAGAGCGCAACAGGATACGCGAGGAATGGCCGTCATTTGTTGGGCAAGTAGTAACGCTCAGTCATAATTCCGACCGTAATCGCGCGACGCGATGCAGCGGCGCGGCGGAAGTGCGCGAGGAAGGTCGCCCATCAAAGGTATTGCTTCCCGCATTCCTACGCGCACATGGCGGTCATTCCGCCGGTAGTGAAAAGAAACCCTGTCGAGAGAGAGGATAAAGTGGATGGAAGGCAAACGATCCGCGGGAAAGGACGATTCGGTTCTCGGCTTTCGCGCGCTTTGACAAGCTGGAATTACTCCCGCGGCCGCTCACGGATCAAGAAATAAATACTAAATATGTCGATAAAAGTGCCAAGCAATAGCGTAAGCTTTTATTTGTGCAACGATATACGATGCGGGTATACGGAGAGTATCTGGAATGCGTCATAAATATTCAAAAATAGATAGCGAAGTCATATTTTTCAGCGAATTCCGTTCCGACTAGATTTCTCGATATCGAAAGAATAACTGCTTCCTGAATATAATTGTCACTTAAATAATCGTAAATTTTGTTCCACGAGACAAAATATGAGTTGAAAGAAAAAAAGACCACGTTCCGTGACGGTAGGGTACTAAAAATAAAAGAAGAAATCATTTTTGACATAAATAGCCATTCTGGATCGTCTTTAGCCTTTTTTTTTACGGTATTGAATTCTGCTGTATTTTATGAAAGAAATATATTTTCGGAGACTTGCGTGTTGAATGGCGGTGTCAGTCGTTAGAATTTACGAGCCGCTTCTGTATGCAACTGGACTATACCGAAGTAGTTATGCAGAGAACAGACAGTGGCTCGCGCTTCCTTCTATCGCGTTAATAACGAGCGCGGCAGTCACTTTTTCGGTCGTAAAATAAAAATATTCGTCTACCAGAGACGGTCTCCGGTGACGGGGATGGAATGAGAGAGAGAAAGAGAGAGAAAGAGCGCAAGCAATCATTTTTCACACCCACGGTACGTCGTTTGGCGTATTTCCAGCACAGCGTGCCTCCGTAAGCAGGGCACACCGAATCCGGGGAGAAATCGCGGGGAGTGGGAAGAGAAGCCCGGTATCTAGGGTTCGCACCCCTGAGGGATGCCGTAAATGGCGAAACGGGAATGAGCAAAGTCGACTGTTAACAACGGAACATTTAGCCACATTTTTTATCTGAATCCTAATTTACGGCATTAATTCTTCCTCGCTAAAGTGGCGCGGAACGAGGAGTATGTGTAAAACACACGCTCGGCCTAACGCTTCCGAGAACTCCTGCGCCGCGCCGGGAAGAATGATGACCGGGAGCGATTTACATACCTTTGCGGCAGATGTAGTCGCCAGGTGAGAAAAGAACGGGCCGTAGTCGCAGCACCAGCTCGCACAGGAAGCCAGCCTCCGTGTTCTGGAAAATCTCGACCCTCCTCAGCGTGTCCAGGTGCACGTTTATCGCGATCTCTGCCTTCAGCTTATCTGCGAAAAGCGATTAAGTGCGGAGCGTGAAAAAAAAGGGGGCAGAGCACCGGAGAGGAATCCAAATCTCCGAATTAATTCCGGAGAGTGCAGTTTATACTTTCGCCGCGCGGAACAAGCTGAAAATGCAACGTGTACCTACACCGCCGCGCCGAGGTGGTTCGTTATAACGTGTAAAGAGAGAAGCGTATCCATTTTTAATTAACTTAGAATTTCAAAAATTTACACGATACGCGTCCTCTCCACCCTCGTTTTCTTCCGCTATTTCATATACTCCCCCGCTTGATATTTAAAATTTCTTCCGCGACGAGGTAGTGAAATTTTTGTGCGCAACAATTTACGTCGTTGCACAACAACGGCGGAAGTCGCCGAGCGCCGGAGGACTGTTTCTGTTGCACGGCGACTTCGTCCGAAACTTCAAAGTGTAAAACTGTTCTGGAAAAAAAGGGTGTTTTTTTATCAAAGCGACGTCTCATTAGCCAGACACACTTTGTCGTACTTATTTGCGAAAGGTGGAAATTCCCGTCGCAATTAGGTGGCCGACTAAAAATGGTCAACTAAAGGGAGCTCTTATAAACTATCGATATATGTCCATCGATTTCGACCATAAAATATTCTTTTTAATATTATCTCGCGTAAAATTATTCATATTTTCGCGCACACTCATAATGATTTAAAGCAGTTTTCATTATAAAGCTAAAACGCTTCGAATTTCAATGTTCGTACAATTTGAATCTCCGTTAAATTTCAATGTTTGCATTCTTTTCGGAATATGTATAAAGAGATTTATTACTATAAAATTTTAATTATTAATTATTTGCTGTTTAAATTATTTCTTCGATTAAGTAATAATGATTTGGTGTGCGGGAAATAATCGCGATTATTTCTGTGCGAATATATTAGGTATTCTTGGCGGAAATACAAATATAGTATGTATATGCTAATTAATATTAATACTAAATTAATTAATAAACAAATATACTCTATTAAATGTCTATTGTAATAAATATTGGGAGTTATTCAATTAATAACACCCTCGCATTAATAATTATTCCCTCGCAGATTAATATAGGAGTTTCGCAAAATAAGATTTATTGACTTGGTATTATTTCCCGCATGAATTTTTGATTAGCAGGGTAAAGCTTACTTAACATATTGTTACTATTGTTACTGAGATAATTATAGCCGAGCGTACACCAGAAATTGGTAGTTAACCCAGAAGCACGTCGGCCGTATAAGTACGCAATACGACGTTACCATTGTTATTGCGGCAATGCAGCTGCGTAATTAGCACTAAAGTCCGAAAATTAGTGTTAATTGTGATTGTGCAAGCTGTTGCAAGTATCGGGAATATCGTTGGCATTTTTTTGCTTTTCATGCAATTTTGTCGCCGATCGATATGCCTTTTCCCGATATATTAATACGTAATGCAGCCTAATTGCTCGTCTCTGTGTCCCGATATAATCCGATTATTATCGCCGCGCAAAAAATGTCCGTACCGATTGTTTTATTACGCGTGGGCACAGTACTACAGGTTGTTTCATTATTAATTAGAGGAAAAAATCTTTCAGGCAACATTCTGACATCTCGACGAAGTAAACTGCGAAAATAGAATCAGAGATGATAAGATTTGATGTGTCGTCCATTTTATATCGGGAGGAATATCTCGTAAAGACGTAATTTAAAATTAAAGATAAAATCAAAATTAATTATTCGTTAGAGGAAATGTCCAGTATTATACAGAGACGTTCCGTGGGCCTTCGATATCATTTCCGGGACTTTATCACTCGCGTTATAGCCGATTAAACGATCTATACGTATACGAAAACCTTTGCATCGTAATGGCCAACAATTTTTCATTTCGCACTAATATTCAATTTCCAACTTCTCGTTATGTTGTGCATTATACTTGGAGGCTTTATAACTCGCGCCTTATAGCAGGTTTATTGCTTGGGAAATGCGCGCGCCATTCGAACGAAACGATTTTCAGGATGTTGTCCGGTCGTTCCTTGCCGTTACTCTCGTGGAAACTCGTCTGAAAAGCGCCTTCCGCTTTTGCGTGGGAAATAATAACGTTGCTCCTCGCCATTTATTCTCTCTTTAACATTCTGCGTTCTAGACTGCGTTACGTTAACTCGGTTAACTATGTCCAAATTCCGATTCTTCTCCCGTTAAATAAAGGGGACGAGCTGAAAACCGTTATTACAATGGTCGGGTGAAAAAAAGGGCAATATGAAATACACTTTTCTCAGTTTGAGAAACAAAGGGACTCGCGCAGGAGTGGTTAACGCAGAAGCCAGCTGCTGCTTTATTATGGAGATCCTTTTCTACAGTTGTAAGGAGAGCGATTACAAAGAAGTCCCTCAAGAAGTACAAAGAGAACGATTGAAAATTTTACGTCACGCCACAAAAGAACGGGTGCTATACGCCAGGCGTATGAAAAAATCGGTCGATGTTTTCGCGAAAGCGAAATAATTACATTTTCGAAAGTTTACGATAGCTTCGAGAAAATAAAAAACTGACAATTTCCTTCTTAGTGGGAGCTTGACTTCGCGTTAAGCACTCTTGTATATCTCGTGCAATAAATTTCAGCGTAAGTCCTCCTATGTTACCCGGCGCGGCGCAGCTCGTGGATCCCCGTTCCTTCCAGTTTATTTGCTTCTATACACACTGCGTTTTATGTTGCATATAGTCTCCTTTATAGTGCGTCGCGAGCGATAGAATCATTATTACGACGCTGCTTTACTAGCATTTTAGTGGGGAATTCTCAGCAGAAATATCGTTTCATTCCAATAATCGGCTCGGAGTCGCCTTTAATAGTCGATTCAGAACTTCATTCTCTTATCATTTACGAATCTTCTACATTTTACGCAAGCAATAAAAAAAATTATCTAATTTAATAAGGAAAAATATAATCACATTTTTTATATTATAAAAATATTAGAAAAAGATGATAATATGTAATAAATAGATTTATCTGTCATAAAAGTAGGTCTTTAATTTTGTGTTAATAATAGCAAATATGCATATTCGTTATTGGTACAATATACAAGTCGATTTGGTTTTCTATTTGTTTTATGCAAATTCTAATTACGTAATAAATAGATTTATTTATCATAAAAATAGGCATTTAATTTCGTGATGTAGTAGATATATTCGTCACTGACACGACGGACAGATCGATTTGTTTTCCTATTTATGATGCAAATTCCACTTACGCAAATTGTTTGTTGCATCACAAAGAGAATGTGGATTTAACGAGCGTGTGGGGGAAGGGGGGAAGGCTGAATAAATTATAATTTTCGGATAAGTCGGGAGCTTTCAGCGCGCACTTTTATCTCGCCACTCTGCGACAGGCGCCCCAGCGAAAATTCGCCCACGTCCGTTTGCTCTCGCGCGGTTTGCATTAAAGGGCGACGATGTCGGCAACCGCACACGTAGCCTGCTTACGCGTTGCTTTGCTCGCATTTTAGTTTGCGGATCCTGCCAGCGCGGTTATGAGATCAAATGTTTCCCGTGAAATTATATACGCTAACACACCGCCGCGAAAGGCGGCGGTATCGTTTCATTGCTCTCGTAAACACTCGCCCCGCGTAATTTGCACTCGCCGTTATTTGACTAATAACACTAATAAATTTGACTAATTAAAAAATAAAAAATTCTTTCCTCGGAATTTGCGACGGACAAAGTCCGTTACATTAATTACACGCTGCGTTAAATTACACGTTCGTGAAACAGCACCTCACCTTGCCGCGCTTGCATAGATTCTGCAGACTTATATAAATATCATAAAGTTACGGCCACGCCGAGACGACGCCGGATTTTCATATATATCTCGCGCTTATGAAAGTAAATTTGCGCCCGCATCTCTTCTATATTGCGCATTAATAACGATAACTACCGGGTGAAGAGAAGATAAATGATTCATATAAAAATAACTAATTATGTCTGCGTTAATTGCATTACTTAGCTTTCATAAATCACTTATGCTAAAAATAACGGTACACAAGCGCGTTTTTTCTGTAAAAAAAAAGAAGTTCCGAATTCGCGTGAATAATATTCGTCACAGATATTCTCCTCAATTTTTAACCCGCGGTTGCAGTTTCCAGATGTTTTTCAGCAAATTAAGCGCGTAATTTTTTTTCCCGTGAATTATTTTTGACATATGTGCGTGTAAGCGAAACTTACCTGGAAGACAACTCACTGCTTTCTCCTCGTCGGAGCACTTCTGCGTCAGCCACAAATAGTCGAACCACTTGATAACTTTAACCTGCAAGTGATTCGGTACCCTCCTCATCCGCATGTAAGTCTTCACGCCGTCCAGCTTCGCTGCAACCATCAATTACTGTTAGAATGTATGTACACTCTCAAATGACGATAAAATAACAATTGCTTATAAGTGCCTGTGGCGATTATAATTGACCCATAACTTCATTTCTTAAATTCGCATTTATCGTGCAATATCTGTCACGCGATCGCTCGCGCTACACAACAAACAAGATATTAATTCTCCGCGAGCTAATTATGCATATCTATGACGCACCGTTTCCGTTAATGTATAATGTGTTCCGGGTTCCACTAATTATCATTTAAGCATCGAAAATCACGCGTGATATCGTGCCATTTGCTAATTCGAGAACGTGATAATACGTCATTATACAAATGAAATGTTCGATGATTATTAATCGTCGCGGTCAATATTGACGATTAAAGTTGATAAAATTGCATATCGCCTTCGGTCTCGCGTGAGTTCGCAAGCTGAATGATTCAATGAATGAACGCATTACAAATGTACGGCTTTTGACAAAGCCAAAGAATTAAATTTTTTACGATTGGATTACGCTTCCATGAGAACGGTGTTTCATTATCGACATAGACTTTCTTTGTTCTGTTTGAAAAGCCTTCTCATTGTTTTCACTTAAGTGAATCAATTATGCTGATTATTATAAATGAACGATATATTTGTATAACTTAATAGTTTTCTCTGGCGCACTCTTATATTTCTCGCATGCAACTTTGGACCGAGGCAAAGACCATATTGCCGTAGTTATATCAGTTAATTGAAATGAATGAAGGCAAAAGAAATTCTTTCTCGCGGGCGATCTCCATTCTTTCTCATCTCTCCGATGAGGAAAGCATCGATGGGATCTGTTAATATAGCGATATTCTGGTATATCCACCGTACAATCATTGCACAGGTCGCAGATCAATAATAATGCAGCGAAACGGAAAACCAAGATACGGCTACAATTTTACGACGACTCCGGCGCTATATATTCATACAAACGTGACATTCAGAGGTAGAATTGAATGAAGATACCTACTCAAAGTTATAATTTCGCTGAATATATTAACAGTATAGCGAAAAATATAATAATGCTCGAGGTATTAAAAGAGATGTAGATTTTCTAGATTCCGTAGATTTTCGTTGAAAGAGATTAAAAATCCTTGATTATATATAAAAGATGATGAGCAAATTCGACAATTTAATTCTATCTGAATTATATGACGTTTCAAAAATCCGTATATACACGGAAGAAATGGATGTCAACAGCATTAGTCTGATTGAAAATAATCTTGTTAATTCAATAAGAGTATTAATGAAATACATACGTCATGCTCTTGTTTTAAATAATAAATTGTTGTTGCCTCATTAATACTGTTATATAGAATTAACAAGATTAGTTTTTCAATCAGACTAATGCTGTTTAATACATCGTTTTTTTCATGTACATTTATTTTACTTAAAAATTAATAGGGATATCATTCTTGAGCATTTTAATTATTGCCTCTTATGCATATTACGCACATTAGTACTGGCACGAATGTACGTAAAATAAAAAATTTGCAGAATTGCGTAAGGAACGGCTGATACGTGCCCCTCGTGCCAAACTGTTTCGTTGACAGAATGTAATTTTGCAAGTACTTTTACGACGTACTTGAAGAAAACGCGGAGCGCGCACGTAGCACGGTTTCAGCTAAAACTTCTTGATGGCAAGCCAGCGCTGAGTAAATGTTTCGACGAAACGCAAAGTAAAATGTACTCGTGTACTCGCGTCGGATCATCTGAAGATTTAGCGTCGGTTTGTAACGCGTCGCATGTACCACGGATATTCAAAAGTATGTTAAACAAAGAAAAATAGAAGAATTACGGTCGGATTTCAACGCGGATCTGTCTCGCGTCGCTGAGGATATAGACATTATTACTGGATTCACGTCGCTCGCGTCCGTTACGTTTCGAGAATCTATAAATATGGATTACGAGGAATGAAGAATGCGTATCAAGAAATGAAACGTCAAACTGTCTCCGAACGCCAATTGTTATTCATGTTAGATATTCAATCGATACTGAATCGCGCAAGTAAGAAGCAATGGGATCAATAAAGGAGGTATAACGTGTTTCTTTGTCAGATTACATCGAGCTGTTGCATTCATAAATATGTTCGAACGCCTCAATCATATTTTATAGAATGTGTCCTATTTGGAAAAGCTTATTTCTTCTGCAGTTTGTCGACGACAAACTATCGACCAATATTATTTTTATAAATCGTAAAACTTTTCCGCAGATTTATATTTTAAACATAAAAAATGAATTCCATTACTCAATTCCATTAGCTGTCACACGTCTCTCTGGATTAAATTAAGTAATCTCTACGGCACGTAAAATTGAATATTTCGCGGATTTTATATGAAATATGAAATTTTTTGCTACCCGAGAATCTTACGTTTTCAAATTTAGCCGGTCCTTTTTTTTCCATTTCGGATGCTCAAATGTTAATGCACGACGCGACCCGAGAGTCCGCAGTGCGGAGTTCACTGCAGCGATCTAATTTTGCCCCCGTATGGCTACCGGGGAAACGGGGTAGACGTCGTTTCGGGGTTCCATCGCCGATCTATTCCGATATAGCCGCGAATAATCAATCCCAGATACTTCTCGGCGCCGGATTCTATCCAAACGGGATTCCCCGCGAGCGGATCTACGAGCGCAATCCGGAATTGGCCGAAAATGGGTACAAAACGGGGAACGCTGCCGTCGCCGGCCTGGCTTCGTCTCGCCTGACTGACAAGGAAGAGGGGGTGGTTTCTATCGGAAATGGGCTTTCGACCGGCCGGCAGCCGTGCCCATTTCGACGGCGCAATTTAACTTACTCCCTCGCTTTTCGCGCTTCTATATCGCGCGGCCCGTTGCGTCTCGCCGCCAGGATTCGCCGCCGCCGCGCCGGCCGGTCGGCGCGGACGATTCGGAGGAAGGATATGGGGCATGGACCGATATTGATAATATACAGCGACGGCCCGATTCGGTCGACGGCGCGATCAAAGGAGCGAGAAGATCCTTGGCCGCGATCCAGCCGGCACCGTTCACCCGCATCTCTGATCATTTTTCCAACGGGTTCATCGAACCGCGTTTGAATATGGACGTCGAATTCGTAAGGAGCGTTCGATGGAGATGCGAATCTACGCTTCGGAATAAGGACGATGTCCTTCTTGGAGCACTTATGCGCATGCAGCAACGCGCGAAGTGGTCGCGTCGAGACATACATATATGTATAAATCTTCGATAACGGGGTTTCAAACTCGCATCGACGGGCTTGCTTCTCGATATTACAAATGCGAAGAAATATAGTTTGTGCCATTGTCCTTTTTTTATAGTCATAAAAAACTGTTGGGATCATATGTGTATAATATTAAAATTGGAAAGATTAGCATATTATTAATTTCTCGATGAATTTCGTTATTGTTTTCTTCCGTGATATGTTTTTTATTTGTTCGTCTATCGTTCGTGGAAAAACCTGTGCGAAAATATTTTAGATTCTATAATTATTACAATATAACACACTCTTATCTCTTCATTTATACGTATATTCATTCTATGATGGTTTTTTATGCGGTTGAGAATCGCGTAAATGGAGTCTGCTAGAATAAAAAAAATAAAAAAATACGTAAACGGAAAAAACCGTTTTATTGAAGTATCTAAAAATTTAGCTAGATATAGATCTGAAAATAATTTTGTTGCCCCATCAAAATAATTATAGTAAGTAGGTCGCTGAAGTATGATAATAATGCTGTAAAAAGTTTTGACATTTTAGCAATCAATTTGAGTGTTCTACATAATAATTTTGATGATCCAACAAAATTATTTTCAGATCTGTATCTAGCTAAATTTTTAAGTATTTCAGTAAAACCGTTCTTTCCGTGTAAGAGAAAAGCTCGTGTGTGTTGTAAAAATGTTTGTTTCACATATATTTTGCTTTATTTGCACGAAATGCAAAAAAATAAATTTGTTATCCCTTAAGCTTAATATACTTTCCACAAGTCAACTAAAAAAGGTCACAAAATAACGTAATAAGTACAATCAAGTTAAGAACTTTTGACTCCCTATATAATAATTTCAAAAAATACCATAGACAGTTATATTTTCTTATCGCGTAAAATGAGATCGCGTAAGAAAAAAACGTGTATAAAAAGTACCGTATAAACGGAGAGATTATTTACCGTAGAAAAAAAAACTGCGGATAAAAAATACCATGTAAATCGAGAGATGAGTGTATAATATAATAAATAATATTGTATAATAATATTTTATAATAATATTGTAAGTAATGTTGTATATATAATAAGTAATATTGTATAATAATAACTAATATGGTGCTACAATATAATAGTTAAAATACTATTCAATTTTATGGTATTAATTTCTAGTTACTGTCGGATATTAAAGCGAAATGTCCGACACTTACGATCTGAAATGTTCGTGTTCACCCTGAGTGATCTCGAAGAAATAAAGGGGCAATGTTAAGCACCAAAGTGAGACGCACGTGCGTCAACGTGGAACGAACGTAAAGCTCTACTACCGTTGCTTAACGACGGAACTTTCGGCTGTTATTTCAAGGGTTAATGGAAGGCATTCGCGCACTCGTGCCAGCAGCAAGATCAAAGCGATAATTTCTGGGCTCGTTTCCAACTCCAACTCGATACAAGCTAAGTCACGTTTATTTCGCGCGCCAAAGAGACTCGGTTTTATCACGACAAATAGCGGGGTGTACCTCGAGAATGATTGTACCACTGAAAAAGAATTTAAGTGGATCCTATTATCTCTTTTCATAGACGTCGTGAAAGTTTCGCGGCGCTTTATCATTCCGCGAGCGAGAGATCAAAGTTTGAAGCCTCGGAGAAGTTAAATTTCAATTCGCTCGGAAATCAGCATGCTAAAATACTAAGTAGCGAGTCGTGACGGCTTAGCCTTGTAAAAATGTATGATGCGCGCAGAAAAGATGGCCAACCTATGTTCTTTCAATCTAGCTCGCCGTGAAACATCGAACGAACATGAGTTGGCCATCTTTCCCGTATGGCCATCTTACCCGAGTTTAGCCTATATAAACGACGCGAGTAAATTCTGTCTTTTCCCCTTTAAAAAAATTTGCACGAGGACTTTGCTTGAAAAATCACTGTTTGTCCTCATCGATTCTGGTCGTCAGGCTACGACCCCTAAACGACACGTCGACGTTGTCTGTCCGAATGCGCAACCTGAAACTGACAGTCGCAGACGAGGCTCCGGAAGATCGATGGATCCTCGAGACGCGGTCTTAACGACCTTGTTCCATGTTACCGATAGCTTCTACCGGAACGTCATTACTTTCCTTTCAGTCCACTCGATCAAGGCACTCCCTCTAATGAACGGCGTCTGTAAATAGTTTGCACGTAATAAAAGTAAAGACACCGCCAGACTGTCCGCGCCGATCCTATAAATCATCGCCGGCGACAGAAAAATATGGCCGCGTTATTTCTACGGTTATACCTCGGCAGAACGAAAATTCCATTCGACCCGTGTATTTTGTCACAATACTATTTCTGAGTCTCACTTTTTTCTCCCCTACATTCGCGCCGTGTCATCCAGCACTGCGCAAAAGGTGCGCCTTTTTTATCCAAAAATATGACCGTTACACGGATTTCGTTGAAGCTTGCGTTACGATCGAGCAAAATAAAAGAGAAGAGAAAAAGGGAAAAAAAGGAAAAAAAATATCCTTGCCGATGGCTCGCTTGTTTCGAGGGTTGAATAAGGCATGTGCTCACTAAACACCCGAAACAAAAGCAATGTACCCGGCGAAGGCAGTTGATTAGCGAGCCGCTGGTGCTTTTGAAACCCCACTGCGCCGGCAGGTATCGCGGCGCGAAACCCCCTCGGAGTGGATTAATTTTCGCGAAAGTCTCCCGGGCCAATTAATCGGGAAACGCAGCCTCGTTAATTATTCTGAACAAGCGTGCGTCGCGCGAACGCGCGGGTTACCCTATTAACAGACTCGTTTCTCATTGTTATCGAGAAACGCGATATTCCGCAGGTTTATAGATCACATCGGCGGCGCTTCGGACGATTCTTTCGCAGTTCGGATTTCGCGAATTTCTCGCGAGTTTATCCCACAGTCCCACACATGTCTGTCCGCCCCGTTTTGAGCTTGTCCCCGCACTTGAAACAATAGCAACAAATTCTATTGGAACGGAATGCGCTTTTCAAGAAAAGAATGCGTTTCGCGTGTCTCCGACTCGCGACGGCGAGGACTTCAGCGCAGCGCGGAGTGATTTTTCCATCGGAAATAGTGGGGAAAGTTGGCGCATATTTTTCCCGCCGGACGGGAGGAACGCCCGGCGTGCGTTCGTTACTCGGATAATCTCCCGGATCCATTGAGCGGGATTAAAGGGCTTATCCCTTTGTGCAAACTTAATTCCTCTTTCCTTTCCCGCGCCCGGTCATATATGCATACGCAGGTAATACCCTCGCCGTCCTTCTCTCGGCGCGACGTCTCGCCTCGTATCGCGCGACGCTTAATCCAAACCGGCAGCTCCTATTTATTCGGATCTCCCGGCAGTTACGCAATTTCAAGTTTCGCTAGGGAAACTTTCAGGAATTTGTGCCGCGGAGTGTAACGTGTCCCTTATTAATCAGGTAACATTCAAACGCGTTCTATACCGTGAAAATTAATATCTAAATTACTTCGTCGCGTTAGGAGCGCAGCTAACGTCGCGCGCGCGCGCGCGCCACCCACGTTCCTTTCGCTCCCCTTTGTCGCGAGTGCATTATTCTCCTCGTTTGCGTCGCGATTATTCGTGTCAAGGAGGAGTCACCGGCAACGGTATACACGTGTTTATCGCGGAACAGGCGTTGTCGAGCCAGCGACGTTCACAGCAGACTCGCTGTGAACTTCCCGACAATTCCATACAAACGTATCTCTATTGCGAGAGGACCGAGTTTTCCGAGGCGCGCTTTTATCTACCTCCATGGGAGAAAAAGCTCTCGTAAATATCTAAAGACCACAGTGATTTTTCACCAATAACTCGCTCCATTACGCGGATGTCGCGAGCAGCCGCGACAAAGCTCGGTCTCTCTCCCTCTCTCTCTCTCTTTCCGTTCCCCTATGCTTCCTGCAGAGTAGCAGCATCAAGCGGAAAGTGAATTTTCAACGCAACGGATCGATGGGGACCGAATCAACAGCCTTTCCGCGTTTCCGCAAACGCAAATAGAATTCATACCAGCCACAGCGCCCCTCCGGTGTCGCGGCTCCGTTATATTTCGCCTGGAAACGGCTTTCGATTCCAGGCTCTCCCTCTCCCTCACCCTCTCCGTCGTACGCCGGTTACTCCCAGCGGAAGCGTATAATACGAGGGCTTTATTTATGAACACGACGAATTGAGTGGACGTGAGGTGAACGTTTGAGGGTACGCGAAACGTTCGCTCGCTCCGCCTGGCATCCGCTTTATCCGCTCGCGCTTTGCCTGAGGTTGGGTTACGGCCGCTCTGTCAGCTATGTATTATAGAAACGGCACGTGTGTAGAACGGGATCGTCTGGGGACGCACGGTGAAGCCGAAAGAAAAGGGGAGGACTGAAGGGTAAAAGAGGAAGATATTGGATCCCGCGGTATTCTATCCATTTGCCGTCCGCGCCCGCGTTCCCGCGACGGCATTCTCACATCGAGGAAAATGTGACATTCAAAGCCAAGGCAAATATGGAACGGCGAGTAAGAGACGGGGGAGGCGGAGCCCGGCAGCGGGACGACTCGAAATCCGTGCGCGAAATTGCATTGGCGATACGGTATGCACCCGCCGAACCGTCGTGTCGTTTGCTATCACCTGTTTCCGAAGAGCGCATCTACGAACGGCAAAGGCAACTTCGTAATCGAATCTCCGCTCTCGTCGCTGGCGCTCGTGCGGGCCCGAATTAATGATTGCCGTAGGAATGGAAGGAATTTCGTTCGGCGAACCGCACCGATCGAGACTGGATAATCTCAATTTTACATCAGCTCTTACCGACTCTCTTTACTGACTCTTTGAACATGTCCCTCCAAACTATCTGCATACCACATGGCTGATAATTTAAATTTTATCATTCAAAATGTATCGTGCAATGTTACGTACCTTTTAGAGAAAGATATCAGTAATAGAATCATTCATTTGAGTAGAAGTAAATTAAACATACAAGTAAATTTATTCATTTTAGGTATAGATTTGAGTCGATCCTATAAGAAATTAATTCGTAACGGTTCACGGTTTCTCTTTTCTATCGCTTTCTCTTTGCGATCAAACGCTAGTCGTATAATAAAATAATCTCGACACCCGAGTGCAAATAATCGAAACAATTATTTGCTCGTTCGGTTGTCTGAACGAACCTAACAATCTATGTAACTACACCGCACCAATTAACCGTGGTCAAGCTAACGAACCAGTCATCGTGTAATTCGTTTGCCTCGCGGCGAGCGAGCTACATCATGTGGCGTTAGGTCGCTCTTCCCAAAACTATACCATACTTTCGCACATCTGATCGGTTTCTTCGAAATTTCTCGTGTCCGCAGCTTTTATCGATAAAGTGACTCTATACTTTTCATTTACAATTCCCTAAGATCAATATTTGTTCGCAAAAAAATATCAGGGAAGATCAACAATCCTAAATAAACGAATCTCTAAAATTTTTAATAACGCAGTAATATTTTAAAAACAGAATGAGCAGCGTGATTTTAGCTGATTTAAAAATTGTATTCCTCGTGTAACTTCGATCAGATTTTATCTTTAATTACTTTTAATTTCAGATTTAATTTTAGATACAAAGTTGACTATCAAGAAAATATTTCTCTCTTCTATTAGAAATTAGTGCTCGTTCATTTGCGTTCATTCTCATCGCTTCTCAGAATATTACTCATACGCGGCGGGAATTTCGTCGCAGTAGTTACGGACTTGAGTAGTCAGACGTGTTAGGTGCGGATGTGTGCCTCGTGGAATAATCCGCAGTGAAATCGGCAGCCGTGAATTTTCGGCACGGTCGATTGGATACGGGTGTACCGATAAGAGCTACCTATAACGTATAATTTAGAGGATCGGCAGATCGGACTGAAATGGAGCGATCCGTCTGAACAAACTCAAATCCTGCCAGACTGATATGCGCCCAGCACGAGTACGCGCATATGTAATTAGGCGTTAAGGCAATTGGCATCAAGATACATTGACGGTGCCGGAATTAGCGGAGGGCTCTTTGGTTCCTCTGGCTTTCGCCGATAGCAAATGCCAATAGACATCCCTATTACGAATACGATTGCCTCAGAAAGCCATAATTGCGGTTCCTTCGCTATCTCAGCGCGTAACATGTTAATTCCGTCATTCCATCCGTGTCCATTACGGCTGTTAATCGGTGAAAGAGACTGAATCTGGAATGAATGGCAGCGGCGTGCGAAAATTGGCTTGGTTTACTCCAACTTTAGTTACGATTTAAATAAACAAATTTCGACAAACGCTCAAGAACTTATGCCCACATATATTACGGTATTTGCGGCTTTAAAAGGGCTCAAGGAATAATAAACATGGGAGAATAATATACATATATTGTCTGACCTACTTAAACCTAACTGAACCGCGGAGTAAAAGAGTAAAGCTACACAAGCGATTTACCAGGAAAATTTGATCTGTTTTCTGCCTGAAATAGTTTTCCACGTATATCGCGAGAAAAGGCAGATATATCTTCCGGTAATTCCTCACAGACGTTGAAAGGATGAAAAATGGTATCCCTTGCAAATCTACCTTGCAAATCATCGTATCACGCGTTATTACATCTCGATCCTATTCGCCGATATAGTCTTAATAGATGTTTCGCGAGATGTGCACGAACTCGTTAACTATCATGCTCGGCGTGTTATCGGAAGCGTCGGATTTTGCGCGCGTATAAATCTCCTTTCGCGAGGATTTCTCGCGGGACGAGCGGGAATTCCTTCTCCGTTAGATTCGAGTTACGTGCCTCCACGCGAGATAATCTACCGGCACGGGCGGTACGTAAGGATCGAGTCGCGTTGTACCTTAATCCGCTTCTTTCAGTGCGGCTGAATGGATTTGAATTTTCAATTCAGTCTTATCGGTAGCGCGGGGGTGAATTTTACCCGCGTTTTCTTGCTACGGAATCGCGTTCTCGCTATCGCTTTTTCGACTTCTCTGCGCGCGCGAGGGCGAAATTTTTTCGCTCTTTAATCCTGAATCGCGTTTCGAAGCGACTCCGCTCGCGCAATTGATAGTCAGCGTCAGAATTATCCGGGTATAATTCAACATTCGTGCGCGTTTTATTATTAAATTATTAGATTAAATATTATAAGCAAAGGCTCATCGAAATCTCGAAATATTCGAAAATATTACACAACGCGTTTAATTTTTCCCTTCGCCAAACCGACCGTTAATTTGTTTGGAGTTTCTCTTAGAGCGCGCAGTTTTTCTTCTCACTTCTAGAACTCCTCCCTGCGATGAGAAGAACCGTGAAAGGAACTCTCGGGGATACCCCTGTGGAGTACGTGTTCGCTTTGCCCACGGAACTGCGGGGGCGGAAAGCCTTTGATTATCGGGTAGAAAAAACGACGGGAGCATGCAGCACGCTGACGTACCGTGAACATCGGCCCGAGAGTTTATTTAATCGCGACTGTGTGAAGAAATTTGTTTGGTTGCGAATCTAACAGTCATTATACACTCTCAGTCATTAGATTCTCTTTCGAAACACGTTTCGTTTGCTGATGCTTTTTAAATTTTTATTCAGGTTCTTTCCTGTTCCCGGAATTTCCTCCAGTGAAATTGTGGCGTCTATTTTTCTCAAGCGGATGTAGAAGTTAGTTTGTGGCGTTTCAAGCTTAATAATATAAACCAAAAGTAAAAAAGTTCCACTTCCTTAGTGAATAAATTCCCTATTGATTGATAATTAAAGAAAACTTGCTTCTTCAATAATTTAATAGATATCCGGCTTGTTAATGAGCTATTAAAAGTTTCCTTCACATTTAATATTTTCCTTTATAAATATTATCGATGCTAAGTGCAATTTAAACAATATCGATACCGATATTGGTGAAAGGCAAAAGCCTTTCGCCAATGTTAGCATGTGACAAAGGGAAACACAAGATGAATAATTCGACGATATACTTTTGAATGATGATAGCGCAGTGGGCGAAGTAAAGCGGAACGTTGACGTCGAATGGCGTTGCGGGAGCGAGTCAGGAAGTAGAACTTCCGAACAGATTCTCCTGTTACAAATTAACTGCGGATCCCGAAAGTTGGTCTGACTTTTGTCAGGAGAAACGCGCGAGATTCACTCAGACGGACGGGTGCTTTGTTCCGCACCATTTCAATGATGATTGCGTGATTTCATTGTATAACGAATCCGTATAACTTTGCGTGATTCCCTTGGTTCTTAATTAATCTTTCCTGGCTCTTTCGTACGAATTCGTTTGCGTTCTACATAAAGAGCAGGAAGGATCATGGGTGTGTCAAAAGGGAATGACGTGCTTAATATAAGTGCGTTGTTTAAGATCTGCTTTAATTAAATTAAAAAAACAAAGAATGGAAGGGGAATTGATAAATTACAACGTGTGCGTAATTTCACTGGACAGTTATTTGTCAAATTGTGTTCGATTTAGTAATTTTGCATTATAATAATATAAAATGAGTACTGACTTTACGTTGCTTAAAACAATTAAGAGACGATTCTTTTAAAGTTCCGCTTATAGAACGCGCCGTTTAGAGGAAAAAACTAGTATTTTAGAAGCTCTAAAATACTTATTATACCGTACTTACATTCGAAATGATTTCTCAAATTCGCACTGTGCATATTGAAACGTAACAAGTGACTCGGAAAATTAACCAGCACGATGCTTGCGTCGAGTCCCGCTAACGCCAGTGATGGGACCGCGAGTATACACCGCCGGCGGGATGGCACACGTACATTTCCGGATGTGTATGCAATAGGCAACGATTTGTGGAATTTAGGCAGTTACTGTCGCGTGCGGGCCGCGAACAATTTAATCTCGCTGGATCGTTTCTAGCGCCGATCGATGGCGGGTGCAAAATTGCCGACGCCAGAGATCCGCCGACGTCGGATATGCGCGGATACCCGCACGGCCGGCGTCGGCCGCAGTACGTACGTGGCAGCGTTCAACAAAGCGTGCAATTCGCAGACCACAGAGGACGCGGACACGTGGCTCGTTTACGGCGGCCCTTTAATCGCGCCGGAACTTCGGTCACGGTTTCCATTTACCAACTCCTGCATCAGTACCGGAATCGCGAAATTCCGCGGTCAACGGTGCCGCGTTGGCGTAACACGTTTGACATACGGAAAGAAATGTTAGTCGACATTTTGTGACACTCTTCAAAGCGACATGCACATCCATGTCATCACAATTTTTCTAATCAATGCTCTAATCAATCGAGAATCGTTTGAGCACGAATTGTTCCAAATTTTTAGATATATTTAATAATTTATGTAAAATTTTGCTCATTATAATTTTGAAAACTTCCGCACCGATGTTATTTTACATTTTCAGTATACATATAATTTATACTTCGCGTTACTAATTATTAAAAACAAATTTTAGTACATCCCGAAATTTAACATAGACTTATGAGAACATTTTTTAATGAACGTGTACTAATTGGCGCTAATAATGTCAGGGTATACGACACAAGCGAGAAATAAGCAAGAATGGAAAGTAAAGATAAATCAAGACAAAGTCGGCAAAGAGATCGCGGAGTATGCGGATGACAGATCGAGTTGCTGATGGTAGCAGATTTTGTCTCGCTTACAGAGAAATATAAACGAGCGACTTAATCATGCGCGTAAGGCGACAGCGGGTATACCTAGAGATCCTTTGCGATGGAACGAACGTACAGAAAGAAGCTCGGAATAACCCGACAACTGGCAGCAGCTTCGGCGCGATGAATCGCCATTCATAAAACAAAGGAGCGCAATCTCGCTCTTCCGCGGAACACGCAACGATGCCGGAAACGCCGCCGCCGCCGCGCCGCGCCAGTCCGGACGACGCCGTTCGTGGTCGCTGGCCATAAAGAACGGTTTTCGCCAGATATATATGTCACCAGCCCCTAAATGAATCTCGGTTTTCGTTTCTCGGTTTTTGATCTCGGTGGCTCCACCGAGCTCCACAATCAGTTAAAGCATCGCTATCGGCAAAAAGGTTTTTCGAACTCGCACGGATATTGAGCCCGTCGAAATTTCGCAACGCTCGCAATTTCCCAGATAAAAACGATACGGAATCGAGACGCGGGAATCGCGGGATTTTCATCCATTTAATGCGGCAGGTGCGCGTATGCTCGCGACACGAAAATCAGGCTCGCGCACGGCTATGGAACCACGTGTTATTAATGCAACGGGGCATCCTCGGTCGCGACGGCCGTTCAATACTTTCCCGACCGGCGGGATCGTCGGTCGCTCGTCGGCCCCGGCCTGGCACCGGGGATAGTTTCGTCCGACAACGAGGACGATAGATCGATGACGTCAGCGGGATCTGGCTATTTTTAGCCGTGGGAGAGGCAACGCTAGTAGTCTGCGCCGCTGGGGCGACGGTGGGGTGGCAGAAAAGCAACGGAGGGGTGGAAAGCTGGGTGACATCCCCGGCGTGTGCTTCGCCCGACTCATTCATCCTGCTGACCCAAAGAATGGAGAGGGTTGGTTGGTGAAGAGTCGAGCGGGGGTGGGAGAGACGCCTGCGCAAACTTGCCCGATATACTTAAGTTCGATGGACCATTAGATTCAGAGAAATTCGGTTTCTCGAAGCGAAGCGGGTACTAAGCGACGAGGGAGAGAAAGAGAACGAGGGAGAGAAGAGAGAGAAGAGAGAGAGAGAGGGGGGAAGGAAGGGGAACGACGGTGTGCAGGTGTGTGGTTACTCGCGAACCGATCGATTTATCGAGGGGGTGAATAGCTATAAATAGACTGGCCGCGATTAGCGACGCGCTGGTGGGAGTTATTGATATTGGTATTGATACTGTATTGCGGTTTGGGTCATTGCCTGGCGAAATCGTACGACACAGAATGAATAGCACGCAGCTATATAGAGAGATACGAAATGTTCCACAAGACGCCAAAATGAGAGAAACTAATCACGCTAAGAGCGCATCCGTAATCCAGAGAAAAACGCAGCATTCTAGAAGGTTTGTCATTGTGAATAAAGAAGCGTTGGCATTCTACATTTTTTATGATTATTTATAATTAAAAATATCTGTATAATATAATACAGAGATATTGCGTGTTGGAGATATATTTCAACGTTATGCAATATATATATTTCACAGTTTCGCATCTAAACTAGAAATTAATCGCCAAGGTGATCATTTTGATGCTAATCTCGTCCGACAGTGCTTTGCACTCTGCCGGCTTTCCATCGTTTGTTATTTTATGCTAGTCAATTTATAACAACAGCGGTATCTGATTATACAAAGTCCTCTATATAGAAGCTATTGGTAGACAAAAATAAGTACGCTCCTTTCGTGTCGAATAAAATCTCCGTTTCCGGGATTTGGAGAATTTTCTCTCCAATAAATAGAAAGAAAAAAAAAACATTAATTGTTCGATCAAATCGTTGGCACATCCAGTTTCACGTGTCGATTACGGCAAGGCAGAAAAACTGTCGGTGAAAATCAACGTCGTGATCGACATCTTTGGTTGCACGTAAACGTAAACAAAGCGGATTTCGACAGATCCGTTGGGAGAACTGCTAAATTAGGAAACGAGAACCCTCAGTCGGCTAGGTTCGCGACAGGTTTTAGGTTCGACCGAGTTATTTGCGAAAACTTTCCACGGCACGACACCGCGGAGAACGAAGGGGGAATTTCCGGTAATCTCCCGGAGTGCCCCGCGGGAAATCGTAAGATGAATTTCATGATTGATGCTGATGACAAGCATCCGGCACATTCGTCTTTCCTGAACGGGTGATATCGCGGATACACTTTCGCGCGCGTCTCTCTCTCTCTCTCTCTCTCTTTCCCCTTTTCTCGCTTTCTTCTCCCTCTTTTGAAAGTTCGCGACGGAAGAAAATCGCGAGGGAAAAAGTTTCGGCATATCGAGAGACGCGCCGCGTGCAGAAGACATCGTCGGTGATCCCCGATCCTATAAATCGCGAGAGCGCGCGGAGCGACGCTGTTCCAGGTTCCGGCCGGGATTGTTCGCCGATCAAATGCATTAGGACGGTCTCCGGGTGTTAAAATACGTGTCGGTCGCCCCGACGACGGAAACTGGCTATTGAAATTCCACGATAATCGAGGGAAGTTCTATTCCCTGTTTGTTCTGGTACGTTTCAGTAGACTCAGAAATGGTTCATCTATCCTGCATTCCCGCCGACCGTGAGAGAGATTGGATGGATGGCTTTATGCGGACTTTGCTACAAATGGACCGACGATTCCAGGGTATAATTTGGAGTGCTCGTTTTCGACGTGGCAGTGGCACGGAAATTAAATTAAATTCGATATTGTTAAGAAGCGACTTTCGCGCGACATTTTTTGATCTGACAATTATCAACACATTAAACAAATAGAAAAATTTTACAAATGTGTTACAAACGTATCAATGTGACAAATCAAATCTTGTAGTGTTTAATGAAGTACGAACTAGAATCAAAGTATATGTAAAACGCTTTTGACGGAAAACTCGTTTAGTCCATGTGTTGTGGTTTATACAATTATCATGATGATAACGTACGTGAAGGAAGAAGTACGTGTGGGACGAGTTTGATTAATGGCACTTTGGAGAAGTAAGAAATACATGGGACAATGCTCGAAGCTACGGTTAAGAAGCGAGCGTGGACTGGTTTTTGCTGTAATAAAAGTTTTTATAGCGACGTACACACTTGCACGAATTCACGAAGGAGAAGAATATCGTCATTTGTCTGAGCGTACTTACATGAAGGAAATGCGATAGCCGTTCTTGTCAGCCACATCTACAACGTAGCCACCGCACAATCGCATTCCGCGCTTTAATCGCAGCCGTTCATTACACGCTAAGGAGACAGGCAATTCGGGATTTATACGAAAAACTATTTGGCATTTTACTGTGAAACGTTATTGCACGCCATGAAGCTTTCAGTCACCCGATGTGAATGTTAATAAGACGCTAAAACGAGCGTAAACATTAAAGTCATATGAAAAATTTTCGCGAAAACGGAGAGCATAAGAAGGAGAACATTTATATTTAGCTTTCATTTGGAATAACTTAATTCCTTTTATATAAAGATTATCTCGCAATATTCAATTCGAAATATATCGTACGAATAAGCTTGTAACTCAAAGTGTTCTGTAATTAAAGCGCTTTAAAAATATTATTTTTCTTTTTAATATCGCCCCACCCTCATCACACGTCTATAGACGCTTTTATAAAGTTTAGGATTAAAATTAAAATTTTCGATCGCTTTTCCACTAGTAATAGACGAGAAAATTGGAAATGGGAAAATGGGAAAATTAATAGGTGGCGATCCAGCAGACCGCTGTTACTCTATATACATACCCGTGAAAAATATCGTATTACGGACAACGGGTTAATTGCGCTGAAATTTCACGCGTTTAAATTGTGATCGATTGTATCGACTCGCCCAATTAGGCAACAACCACGCTGGTTGCAAATGAAAGAAGGGAAATTGCTGCCGGTTCGCTGAGCAGCGCCGGCTACGAAGGACGGCAAAATCGTAGGGTAGTTCGGGGGCGGGTACGGTAATCGGACCAACTGCAGCGACGTGAGAGCGTTTGACGCCGGAACCCATTACGGAAAATTGAACGATGTTGACGGCCCGATCGAAGCCCCCGGTGCGACACCGTGGGATCTTCCGAGTTGGAATCGCCGCGCCGGTCGGCCGAATTCGAAATGGTTTGCTTTCGGCGGCGGTCAGCCGCTTTTGCCCGATGGACGCATCGACTATGTGTGCGCTCCCGCCCCTGATGATGGACACTCATGAACCGCGTAATTCCCGGAAAGGAACTTGAGTAAGGCGTGACGCTTCCTGACCGATCCCCGAACCTATACCTCTCATCTTTCGATATCCCATAAATGATTTTGATCCCCTTCGGTCAAAAGCAGTCGCGTGACGGAAGACGAATGTCTCTCATCGACGCGTCTCTCATCGATGAGGTATTGAGGTAATCAAGCGGTATATATATTTTGACATATTAGTTGATTATTATATCACAACTAAAGACGATTCTTCCGTTGTCCAAAATTATTCAATTTGCTAGTTGGTAAAACAAATTTTTGGAAATTATAAGATACCGATTTCTGTAATTTCTAATTATATATATAGATGCAGGATTTGCTTTTCCAATTTTTATTAGATAACTAAAGTGCCATAGGTAAAGTATCCAACGGGTTTTTTATCTCTGTATTTGTAATGTTTTGATAGGTATAGATTTCAGGTGAAAATTTTATAGATTACTGTGATTAAAATTGATATCGGAAAATTCAGAAAATTTTTTCTACTGTGTGTGTTTTTGGCAGATTTTTATTTTTATCGACAAAATCTGCACTATTCACCGAATGCTAAATGATAAAGAATTTGTTTATTGAAAAATAAAAAAAAGGCATGTTATATTGAAAAAAAGTGGATTAATCTAATTTAAATTTGTGGCAACAGACCGTTAATTCTTTTTAACAAACAAATATTGAAACCGATACTATTTTTATATAACATATTCCGGAATAACTTGGTTTTTTACAGATCAATGCGTATTTTTTTGTTTTATGTAAAAAAAATTATATTTTTATTAATATTAATATTATTACTCGTAGAGAGATCAATGGACACTGAATATAATTAATATAAACATGAATGAAAACGTTCAATCACAGAAGAAATGCTTCAATATTTTATTCAGATATTCTATTGAGGAAAATATTTTGTGTAAGACATGTACACTATTATGAATGTAAGAAGGCACACTTCACTGATTTACGTTTGGCCACTTTAATCACGGCCTACGTGCCCTATCGCGGGTTGAATGGTTTTGTCGAGGGTGAGTTCGAATACTTCTTTCCGGTCGCGTACTAGCACTTTAATGCGAGAACCGTCGCGTGTGGCTCGCGGAAATCTCTCTTCTTGCCGGTGGTCTCCTCGTTAGGCGGGCGGAAAAGCGTTCAAAGTACAAAGCTGGCAATCACCGCAATTTCTCGCATTGTATGCCCGGAGATGCAGCTACGTGAGGAAAATCATTGTTTGCGATTCAATACGGCGGAAAGGGTAGAGAACGGAGAACGTGAACTGGCGCGCATTCACGAAGGGACCGACCGAAGAGATTGCGAGCAATAATTTAGAAGACAGGAAATGGCGTGCTTTAAAGCAGCGATATCGGGAGGTGTAACATACAGTTTCTCGCTTAGACCCCGCTAAGCGAATTCAATCGCGGGATGATGAATTTTTGTCGGGATTACCGCGGCGTTCAATTACCGCGTACGACTGCAACCTCTCTGCTTTGATAAAAAAAAATTGCAATCGCGTCGAGCGACGGTCGTGCAATCTTATACAGAATATCTCTCGGAGGATAGCGAGTGTTTACGAGGAAATACGCCAGAAAAATGTGTCGTCAGTATATATACATAGGATATCGACTTTTTCTCGTGATACTTCACTAGATATAGATTTATACTAAATTCTTTGGTAGGAAAGAGAGAAAAAAAGACGGAGAAGAGACTCTCCATCGAGGGGATCAGGACGAAATATGACTGGGGAACGGCAGCCGCTTCCTTCCGCGACGTTTCTCGATAAATCATGCATCTATATCTCACCGTGTCTATGCAAATAAAAACAGAATCGCAGGTGCGAATTTTTACCGCGATAACGCGCAAGATCGTGCGTCGCATCCGTATCTCTTCGCGATTTGCCAGAAACTTGCGCAGCTGCAAAAACTTGTTTCGCCTTCCAACGCGGAGAGGTGAGAGTGCATTGTCCTTCGCCGATTCACTCTAGGTGGCGGCGAGTCCTTCAACGGCGCGGCTGTAAAGTGGAACAATTTCCATCGGCAAGGACATTGCACCCCGACGATAGTGCGGCTGCAACGCCGCACTGCGCGGCGCAACGAGGCGATAGGGTTGAAGGGGTTGGGAAGCTCGCAGGGGTCGGTCCATCAGTTTGCCACAGCGGGTGGATATTAACCCGACGCTGTTACGATAGTGCGTAATGCACCGTGGTCGTAATGAGACCCGCATTACGCAGTAACGCGAGTTTCTATGGATATTTCAACTTTTATCGGTAAAATAGTATTTGTTCGCATCAATAATAACGCTATTTGCTAGTTTTTTTTATTTTCACGATATATCAAACGCAAAATTTATTACTACGTGATAAATACAAAAAAAACCTGCCTTAATAAATAAATATCAAAACGCACGAAGCTAAAATTTGTCGCAAAGTTGGAGTTATTTGTCAAATAATGTCGATTATGACTCTTGGAGATAATTTATATAAGTTTAATAATTACTAACATTTTCAACGTTTCTCGTTTGAGTTTGCCTTAGCGAGCGAGAGTACGTAAATTTGTATGACCTGGTGAGTGTGAGTAAGAGGAGTCAGCGAAAAATCGAGTATCGATATAGCAGAGCGCGCAGCAAGTTTAATCGCCGATAGAACGAGTCTCTTTCCAGCATCGTCGTGCTAACCGCAACTTCGGCATGAACGGGGAACATGGAACATCATAGTCGACAATTTCCTCCTCGTTACCCGCAAGCGCACAGAAATCTTAATCAAGCAAGAGGGAGCGGGAAATAGAGAAAGAAAGGGGGGGGACGGAGAGAAAAAGAGAGAGAAGGGGTGTGAGAATGGTTAACAGCGATTTCTGTTTCCGTATTACCTATGCAGATACATTTAAACGTCCCACTCCCATAAGATCACGTTGAATTTCCCTCACGACCGATTGGAGATACAGCAATGTGGCGGGATAGCACGGACAAAGGTGGAAATTCAGGGATTGGAATACGTGCGAGTTGATCGTTGCATTTCTCGTGGAAACCAAATTTAGGGATTTTCCTTGCCGCCTTTACGCGCGAAAATACGGGCTTACGAGGTGAGAGGGAAGAGGAGAGAAAGCGAGAGATGAAGAATCACACGGTCGAGAGAAACCGGAAAGCACCTCGCCGGCGTGGTCCTTCAGCGCGATTGGTTACGTCGGAATAGCCATATTGCGACTTTTACATACATATAGCCACGGAGAAGGGATAATGCAAAAGCAATTTCTTTGGAAAAGAAATATCGTGGAACGAAGCTTGATCGAGTAGCACTACGAGAAGCGCTACGTGATGCTCTTATCTCCGCGCTTCTGCATAGAAATCGAAGATCAAGTGGTAGCCTACCATCTGAGATTTATGCACGTCATATCGGAGCGGGATACAAAAGAAATCAAAGGTTTCCTAGCGAAGCCTGAGTTAAGGATTCACGTCAATAAGCGTTTCTTTAAGCGACAAGTATTTCGTAGTTCTTCGGAAGCATCGAAAGATCTTTCCGTTCTGTTTAACGTTTAATTAATAATTAAATACTAATAATTATAAAATTTTTTATAATAAAGACGCATTTGTATAATGAAGATAAAAACCATGGCCCTAAAATAAAAATGGTAAATTAAAAAAAAAAACGCACAAAAGCAGAATATATAGTTAATAATATAACGCGGAAACGAATGTGCAAGGAATGGAAATAGGAAAATAATCCCATTTTCATAAGCCTTTTTCAGGAGGGTCGTGAAAAAAAAAGGACACGTGCAATCCGCGGATTCTCCGTAGATCCGTTCGTCGATGACTATACATCGATGGAATTTCCTGGTTGGTCCACGGGAAGATGTATCCCGAAACGTTCCCGCTCTCGAGATCTGGAATCTCAATGGAGATTTGGAACTCGCCAGGCTTGGATTTTCCGCCATGATAACGCAGCATTGTACTTCGGACAAAAATCTTTTGCCTGCGCGCTTGATGGTTAAAGGTTCTTTCGCGAACGTCCCAAATATATATAAAATATCACCGCAATCCCTCATAAACGGAAATTCCTGCAACCACGGCTGAAGAGACGGCTGCAAGAACTTTCGCAAATGCGTCACTGCAGTTTGTACGTTTCAAGAGACACGTTAGTGTCTCGCGCCAAGTACGCGCGGAGCGAGACGCACGGTGATGACTCTTTTACGCGAACGCACGAGTTGCGAGTAGCCGAGATTTTGAGATCTCAATAACGAGTGATCAAGTTCTAGGTAGGCTTGATCGATAGCTTGGGGTCGATTTATTATAAGAGTGTTTTTATTTTTCCGCTACGTGCCCTTCGAGTGGAGATATTATGATGCAAAGTCCAACCGCGCGCTGTACGTCGCGAGGCAAGGTGCGACAACGCGCGCATACGCGCGTACGCGAAACGGCGTCACACACTGGCCGTCACACGTACGCCGTTTCGCGTACGCACGTATGCGTGCGTTGTCGCACCTCGCATCGCGATAACGCGCGGCCACGCGCGGCAGCGCAACCGCGCGTCAAAACCGCCTCGTGTGAACAGACTCTAAAAAGGAAGGTGTACCCAAAATCGCACACGTACGTATATGTCTTGTAAAAGTTGCTAAAGTTAAAGAGAACAAAAAAGTGATCAGTATCTATGCACGTTTGACAGGCACTATTTTTCTGAAAAATTTATCCTATTTATATGCACGTGTAACAGACACTATCGCGCAATAAAGATTTCTTCAAAGTATTAAAATAAAATAAATTTTTCTTGTAAAAAAACTTGGCACTACTAGACCTTGAAATTTAATAAAGTATTAAAATTTTGATTGAATTTAATAAAGCACAAAATTTTTGATTGAATAAAAAAGCAGCGCCAATTTTTTTTACGAGAAAAATTGATGAAGCCTGATAAACGATAATAGATATCAGCGACGGGCATAAACAGACGTAGGCTGATAAAAACTGATAAACACCGAACTGATTCACTTTGAATTTCACTGAGCTGAGGACTACAGGTGAGGATACGAAAGCTTCATCTCTATATAGTTTAAAAGTATTGTTCTACTTTCTCAATAGTTCTACATATACTTTATAAAACTGGAAATCTCTCAAGCAATTAATCGAAAATGGGAAAATTCATGCTTCTTGGCTTTACGGTTCTCGCAATCACTTCCGGATCAATCGTAAGTACCATTGCATGATATTATGTTTTGAACTGTAATATATGTGTATCTCCACATTTTTTATTAATTCATATATTTGTTTCGTGAAAACCACTAAATTAATTAATATAACTTAATAGTATAATTTTTAAAAATATGATGGATTCTATATTTTAAAAAATATGATGGACTCTATAATTTATAGAGATGACTTAAATTGAAAATTTAACAAATGTAGTGAGATTTTTATACTTAATTGTTATTTATATATTATATATATTTATGTATATGTATATACATATACATAATATTTTAATCCGGTGTATTAAACATGTTTTCGGTATGTAAGGAACACTTTTCATCTCTTTCCTCCAAGCTATGCACAATTAAGCAAAATAAAGAAAGAGTAAAATATATTGTTGTATAAAGTGTCACATTTTAAATATTTTAAGTAGTGAGTAATGACAAGATTTAAGTGTTGATTACAGGGAACAATTTTATAAATATGTGGATAATACGGATTAAGTCAGAAGTGACGAAAGTGCATTGAGTTTAAGTTTAAATAATTAAGTTATGTAATAAGAAAGACATCGTGCAAGATAATAATCTCGCGTAATCTTTTTCAGTGCTGGCTTGGCGCTAAGTATTGCGTGAGATATGTGTGTGATAGCACTCTAAAAAATCCAAAGTAAGACATGTTCAAATTTCAAACATTTTTCTACAGAAAGTGACTGATTTTCAGACATCAGTCATCAAAATGTGTTTGATATTCAAACAGTGCTATACTCAGTTATTTTTCCTCATTGCACAAAGTTCTTTAAATGTTTGATACTAAAGCATTAAATGTAGCAAAACGTTTATATGCAACTTACTTCGGTAATCAGTCAAACGTTTTTGTAAAAATAAAACAGTTTTCTCTTTTCAAACATTTTTGAACTTATAATATTTTGCTGATTTGAAATCAAACACTTTTGGTCTTAAAAGAAATACAAATAACACAGCAGGACTTGGTTAGATGGCGCGTGTGTGAATGGTAGCGGTGAAAGTGCGTTGTGCGATTTTAGCTTTGTATTTGGGTTTAAAGATTAGTATGTGGCAAGTAGGAATAATGGAAAGATAAGGTGTAAGTAGGGGATGCGATGAGAATGAAGGAAGACAGTAGGATGCAAGTAGAGAAAAGTAGTATAGAAGTGTTTAGAGAACGTGGTAGGATGAGGTGACAAATAACGCAGTAGCCTAATGCTCACAGTGACGATATTGGTGATTGATTTCTTCATAGAACACTTTTGAAGAAAGTAGTTTTATTAAAGTTTTAGATAAAGACAATTTTGAAAATACTCATATAAAGTGCATTACAACTTAAAAGTAATGCGTCTAAAAGTGTTTGATTTTTAAACATAAAACACTTTTATGTAACTGAAAAAATGAAAGACGTCTTATTCTCAAACACGTATTGCTGTCTTACAGGTGTTTGATAATCAGTTACTTATAAATGATGAAAAGTAGTCTACAAGGAAAAACAACTTATAATCAAATACTTATTTCTTAGATATAGCAAGAAATATCATAGCACCAAAGTTTCGGACATAAACAGTGCAGGACCAGGAGGACTATGGGGACCCGAAAGCTTAGCAGGCGCAGGAGTAGAATGGCCACAAAATAAACCTACCCCTGCCCAATAATCATAAATAGTAGCTCGACCTGGACTTTGTTGCGTAGAACAATGATTTAATCTTGATTGATTTAAAAATATGTGAAACTTTACGCAATAATTGGAAATATATACTTGCTTAGTCATTACCTAGCAATATACTCTTTATGTCTAAGAACCCTTCTTCACATTATCAACCAAATTGAAGTCGATTTGTTGAATAGCAAAAATAATTCATTTTATATGATATATATATTTTTATAAAAATAAGAACGTACCCTGGTATTTATATTAGAAACAAGTATACATATACATGACGTAAATTATAAAATAAACGACCACGATAATCAACCCATGTAATAAATAAATAAATAATTATATAATAATATTAAATTACGATGTCTTTAGTCTTGTTACTTAAATTATATAATATGGTGACTGTAATTTGCTGCGAGATAAATTTCCTTTTTAGTTTCCGCTAGAATATGCAACTGTTGCAACTGAATAATGTATGTTTGCTTAAAATATTTAGCAATAATTCATCTTATCTTAAATAGCCAGCGGCGATATTTGATTAGAATCGAAAGACAATTAAATTATTTTTTAACAAAAGATTTATAACAACGTAACATTTTATTTTTGTTAAATGTAAATATAAAAAAATTATTTTTACATTCTAGAAATGTTAATTTTCTATTAATATACATAGGGTGTTGGGTTTATAAATTATTATACATATTAAATACTTAATTGAAATACTTTTATTTCTGCTAGACTTTGAAATTTAAACATTAAAATTTAAACATTAGTACTAAGATTTTTGATTAAATAAAAAAACAATATATATATATAATTTAGGGAAGAATGCGACAGAAGTAAAAAAGCAGCGCCAAGTTTTTTTACAAGAAAAATTTCTTTATTTTGTTTTAATTAAATATTTTTATTTTGCACTGTTACTTCTTTAATTATTTCTTTGTAAAATGATTCTTTGTAATATTAAAGTTAAAGAGAATTAAGAAGCTATTACCATACTTGGGTTGGAATAGGAAAACCCTTGAATAGGAACACAAAGATACCACTTGGGTTTTATTTTTCCAAAGCAATATACAATTGGCGCAAGTTATTAATTTAAAGATATCACACCTTTTTTGAAATACATGTCACTTGAGTTAAGTTAAGTAATACAATTTTGTGAAGAAAAAATAAAGCTACCACTTAGGTTGGATTTTTGAATGTACAAAATATATTGCGTGTACTTGGCGCCTTTTTTTTGAAAAAGGTAATTTTGTACTGATTTCATTTAACTCCGTAAAATTTATCTAAATTTGTATAAAATTGACGTCACGGTAATTTGAAATACTAACTTGCACGAGTTTTTTAACGAAAGTGCTACGCAAAGTTTTCAAAAGTACTTATAACAATTTGCGCCATTACTGACGTTGGGGATGTTAATCTTAGAAATAAAAAAAAGCAATGAGTAGAATTTTCTAACCGGACGTGATTTCTGCGAATGATTGAATTAAAGGACTCTTCGCAAAAGTTAAAGGAGAAAAGTTGTCTCAATCAGTTTGAAACGACTGTATTTTATAAAAAGTTATGCGATGTTTCTAAAAATATTATTCGAAATGTTACCGTAATGGAATATATCTTATGGGAAAATATTCTATGCAACCTTTTTGCGCTCGTAGAAGCCTTATTGCGTTTGTATTTTCTTGTTAAGTTCCAAAACTTTTCCAATGCATTTTTATATCCCGATCAGTGCAGATACGCGCGTTACTGTTGATGCAACGGGATAAAAAAAATAAAACATTCCGTTATCATTGTCATGATAAACAAATGTTAAACAAGTCCTTCAAATCATCGCCATCGTCTTGCTTTAAATTAAGATTTTCTTTATATTTCAAAGAACAATTACATTTCAGTACAATTTTCTTACACCCATAAGTATTTTTGTTACTTTCAAAAGATTGATTAATTAAGCAGATAATGATAAATTTATATGCGAATAAAAGAAAAAATTCATTTAATTTACATTATACTTTTTCTTTGAACTTTTGAATTTCTGTGGATTTTTCTCTGTTACGTAATTTGGAAAAGCACGGGTTAAAAACCGCTCTTTTACAGACGTTTGACGGACGTGCGGGTGATAATTATAATCCGAGAATTTGTTCATATTTGTTTCACGGATAAAATCGTGGCTCGTCTGTAATCGCGCTCGTTATATCGTCAATAAAAACAACATATGTCATCGGTCGTTGCGAGATCGTGAGTGGATATAATTATAATGACGCTACAGAGAGCCATGTGCGACACGATTGCAACAATTTTCAGCTGATTTAATCGGATATTCTGTTTGACGTATTCACGTACGTGTAAACGCTCGCTTGGCATGTTCTGTAACATGTCTCTATACATATCATATATTTATCTCATTGCTACTGCATATATATATTTATGAATTATATATATATGTGCGTATAATACACACAGATGTAATATGTAATATATATTATTATATATAAATTTGCTTCGGAAAAAAGGTGGAAACTTTTGTGATGTATTTGATGTCTGATATACGGACGTTGGTTTTGAGTAGAGAGAGGAATGGAGGGAGGGAGTTTCCGGAAATCCCGACAAGGCAAGGCCATGATATTATCGTAGCTGATCTCTGATCCCAAGAGAGAGATATATCTCGAAATATTCGCTTGTCGATCGAGCTTGGTTGAACTCACGTCGTAGTTACGCTTTCAATGGAAATTTGTCCATTTGACATAGCTGCAGCTTTCTGACATCAAAAGTATCGTACATATCGTAGTTCACTAAATCACGGATACGCAAAGAGATAATATAGAAGTTACACATTAGTTCACTGATATTATTATCGTATATTTTTATTATCATTAAATAGAATTCTCGATTATGAGAATATACTTTCTTTGAATAGCTTTAATGAAAAGATTTACATACAAATAATAATATTTTAATTATCCGTGATTTTCGATAAATTCATAAATTTTAATCACTTTTATGTAAGAATATTTAATTAACAAAGGGGAATTTTAAGTTCAAAACTAGAGTGAAAAAATTTACGCGTAATTATTAAAACGTCCAAGAGAGTAGTTAAAAAAAAAATAATTTTTTTCAAATCATTCCCCATCAAGTTTCAATACTGAAACATCTGAGCTGTCAATTCTGTTTCAATCCAGCCATATCCTATATTTTAAGCATATTTTCCGAGTTTTATGCTTTTTTAATAAAGACTGATGGAACGTTCATTCTATACAAATAAAAAGATTAAAACATTCTGTTTGTTACAGTTTGTGCTTTTTTTTAAATATCCAGAAACTACGTCGACTGTAGGGAGTAACGGAGAAATATATTTATCGCATGTATCTCATTCACATTCGAGAAATATGCTGACTGTTGCACGTACGTCGTTAGAAATCGCCATGTCGCAAATTTTATATTTGCGCAAAGTATCAGCGTGTTCATATTTAAGTGCGTCTCGAGTGGGGCAACGCGATCGTTTCGATGAAGATTTTCGAGTGAGAACTGCCATGAAGGAACGAGGAAGTTACTGAGCTTGCTGGACTGTGTAAAGACGTCGTCAACGCGAAAACAAGAGGCGTTTACTCGTTTCTCCGTGAAACTCCTTTCTCAAGGCAAACTTCAATCTTTTCAACCACACGCGAAATCGCTCTTCTGCAGTCGCGCAATAAACAGTTAGATCGAAATAAATTCGAAATGTAACTTGGCTTCTCGTCGACGCGTCATTTTACTGTATTGAAATTTTCTGTGCGCTACCAGCGTTCCTATAAATATTTCTCTTCCCGCTGAAGCAATCGTAGAATTGTAAAGAGTACAGGTGGGGCGATTTGTTAAAAAATTCATTGATGCACGAGTCATCTTGACTGGAACAAGTGGAATGATTTAAAGACACGTATACGTATCGATGACTAATTAAATTAAAAAATTGCGGCGTCGTCATGAAAGCTAATATTCCGATCGTCACTAATTGCTGCCTATGCATACTGATGTTTGACTAATGTACGAGAATCGCTACTTTTACAGTGGAGACAATCGGTTTGAGTCAGCCAGTAAATCCCCGTTGCCGCAGCTGCCATTTCACTGATCATTCAAACAGCGGCAATTAATATATACAAAAAAATCACGCGAGCAAATAATAAATTGTTTCAGTTGTGACATTTTATTATCATTATTCTTCGATTCGTCTCTGATCGGTAATATACGCGTTTTTCGCAGTTTATTTTAAATCACCGTGCGACTTGACGCATTTATGGAATTAAAGCGAATGTGTTTCAATTGCACGTACAACACTTGCGCGACACGATTCTCCATACGTTGTGTAAACTTCCGCATACATTTGGTGCTTTCCGAACACCGCTTGTGCGGCATTCAAACATCCGAATAAAGCAGTAATAACTGCGGTTACTATTTGGTCTCTCAAATATTAAAGCAATTTGAGCTTGCAACAGAACTTAAATAAAAATTAATATTTGCATTACTGATCGATATTGATAATCATAAAATCATTATTGGTACAATCTAGTTACTTAAATCCCAAACAATCCTGTGACTTTAATTTCAGTGATACGGATACTTTGATAAATCAAAACTTTTCTTACCAACTAAAATATAGAGAATTAGTTATCAAATTAAAAGTAATAGAAAATGAAGGATTCTTTATAAGTTATGTAATGTACAGCTGTAACTATGTAGGTATTCAATAATATGAATTTAATTTATAATAATTATATAATCGTGCACCATTTAAATTGATCGTAATCGAGAAAGATTCAGATGTTTTATCTGCAGTAATTAAAGCTAATTACAAAATTCATATTAACAGAAAAAATAAGATAAAATAAATTTAGGAATGTGGAAATAATGCAGCGATAATGCGCTAATTATTCAAGTAGAAAATTCTTGAACATTTTGTAATGCGCGATTTAAAATGGTATTCGCAATATATATTTTTAATTTTATTTTCCCCGTGTAGTACGCCATTACTACCCGGTTATACGTCAATGACGGACCGTGATGTATGTTAGAAAAGAGACGGAGTAAGTAAGACATGTCATATTTCACGCGCGGGGAAACTTGATCAAGTATTGCGAACGTGCATTTACACGAAAGTGTCGTCGCAGACGCTGTAACCTAATAATTCAGGACGGCAGGTCCCGCCACGGTAGAAATTGCAATTTAATCCAATCCACGGGAGTCTAAGTGGTAATTTCAAATCCAAATGCACCGTCTATTTCGCCGTCGTCGTCGTCGTGAGCTAGCCGCGAGGCCAAAATAGAACGTGTGCTGATACGTATACGATAGTTTTTCAATCCCCGGTATCAGGTTTGATTGAAAACGGCGGATTTTGAACGGAAATTTTAATATCCTACACACACACAACTGCGATTCTTCTATACCTCCTCTAAGTTAAAAAAAGAAAGAATATGAAGTATGTATTGATATTTTTTTTTATAAAAATATGAATCTCGCTTTTAAATTTTTATTTTAGTAGCATAAATATGTATGTAAATATATACATATTATATATAAACCGGTTAAAACTGTTATTAAGGCCCGTATTCATAGTCGGATCCCATATTTAAGACCAATCTTAAGTACGAGCTTAAGAAGTTAGAACCAATCACAGAGCCGTATTAGCACCTTAAGACATTACTTAAGACAGTCCCGACTATGAATACGGGCTTTAGAATACGAATTGATTTGAGTTCTCAATGATAAAAAGACGCGGATATTTATATTGAATCCTGGACATACTCTCTTTTTTATAATAACACTTGTTATACGTGAATAATATAAAATAAAACCTAAATAGCGCTGCGTGTCAAAAAGAGGTGACTGCTACGACCTGTAATTTTATGAAATAAAAATGCAAATGAAAGGCACTAAGATTCTTTTAATTAAAGAGACACCGACGTCTCCGCATCGTTTCAACTCGCATCACGCGGGTAAAAGCAAGCAATCCTCTATCTGCAAGCGTCGTGAAACGTCTATTCCTTCAAAAAGTCTCCTTTCTTTCTTTCTTTTTTTGGTATTTTACGCGCAGTTTTACGGTGACAATTTTTATGAAAGACCGTAAAGCTGTTTTAGTATTTGTTAGAAAATATAAAAAACTCGACACCCCCTAAATATCATATTGTGCGACACTTTTTTCAAACTACATATTCAATGTTAATATAAATTGCGGCGATCTCCTTAAGTTTTCATTGTGAAGAAATATGAGAACGCTGTGACAACATTGATCATTAAGTTTGGTGCAGTCGTTCAGAACATATTTTCAAGTATAATTCCAAGTCGGGACGTGTAAGGGAAAGATTTATGTGACACAATATCTTTCTATGTTCCAACAGAGAGAAAGGAAAGATAAGATCATACTCATACTACATCACGTAGCGAGCTGAGGGATCGTTGTTCACTGTCAAAGGATTCCAGAAATTTAATTAATTTCTCAGAAAAGTAGATCATTCGCTCAACAATTCGACTAAATCATTTTTACCCCGAAATTCGCGGAGATGTCAAAAGATCAATGAACGGTGTAACTTTATATATTTAAATATAGTAGTTTGAGACAAATATATTCACCAAAATTAAAAATTAAAGAAAAGTATTTATGAAATATTATAATAACATTACAACTTACATGTTATAATAAATATTATAATTAAATTATAAAATATTATATCCAATTCTGAAAAATATAGAAGAAAAGTTCGGTCTTGAAATTTTAAAAATATATAATTTTGCGTTTAATTAGTGTAATTTGATAACTCCGCGCAAGATGCGTAATGCTTTGTCCTCCGGATTAGTTGATTAAATGGGAATTAACACTGGGATAGAGTGGGTGGACTACTCAGGCTGTATACCACGTAAACGTAGAGCACGAAAACTGTGGCAAACGTAGCCAATGTAAATACGGCTGTTTGGTATCCTGAAAACGAAGAGAAAATACTCTGATAAGGCAGAGAGTGTTGCATCATGATTACTGCATTTAGCGAATCAGTGTAATTGAATAAACACGTATGTGTGCGTGTGTGCGTATCAATTTAATATAAAATCTCTATCGACAAATACGTAATAATTTTTCACGGTAAAACGAGAAGCATATTCGATATTTTAAGACTCTTATCTAAAAACTGCCTCTTTTCGCGAATATGTTTCTCTGCTGAGTGAATAATAATGCCGTTTTCGATCGTGAGATATCTACTGACGACAAAGCGTCCCGAAATTGACGTTCGTAATCTCACTTTCGTTTTTCTCCTCGTCAAGCTCAGATCTTCCGTCGATAGCTGCCTCCGCCAAGCTACCCTCTCGCGTTCCTTCGATCGTCGCAGCCTGTAACGAGGAGTTTTCCACACCATCTGGTATTTCTGATTGTATCATTTGAGAATCGACAGTCTGATACTTGATCGACGCTGCAGAAACATACGGAACATTTCACTTTCTTCTCGTCCAATTTTAATGTCAGCCTAAATCTATCAAGATTAATCGCGTGTAATTTAAAATGTATGGATCGCTAATTAAAGATTTATATCCGATTTTTCAAAGTTCACGTCTATGCTGCACATCATCACATTCTTACTTGAGACTTATTTATATTCTTTGACAGATATTTAATTGTTTGCGCTATATTTTCTCAATTTTCGAGATCCGAAATTTAAGAAATTTAATAGTTGTTTTGAAAAATCCCGCATCTCGAGGAAAATAATGCGTTTCTAATAGATACCCCAGTTTTGCTTTCTACCTCCTGGAAACTACGGTTGACAAATGTTCGAAATCAGCAGGAGGCGGGAGGTAATAGACAGACCGCGATCAACCCGCATAAATACAGAGAAATTTCGATTTAGCAATCTCGCCTCGGATTTACCTTCGTCGTCCATCATGCCGGCAATCAGAACAATCGGATCGGGACAATCAGGGTCGTTTATGCGCGCGCTTTTTCGTGACAAAGCTGTTCGATAGTATCACGTCGTACAAAATCACGTCGCCGACTTAGCTTGATCTCATCGTGATATAATGGCGTGGAAGACGACGAAAAGTTTGTTCAGGACGACTTCGGTAAGTGAGTTCGTGCGTCCCCCTTCGTTTTTTTCTCTCTTTCTCTCTCTCTCTCTCTCTCTCTAGAGCGGGGAAGTACCAGAATCCCCAATTGGGATGCCCTTAATTACTCGGGTAGTTGGCAAATTTACCCTTGTGACTCGTCGCTCTCCCCCGTAATCCGTCGTTAAGTGGAGAGGTATTTCTTTCGTATCCACTTGTTTTTGCAAGGGCTCGGAACCAGCTAGAATCGGTTTCACGTGCATCGAATCGTCTTCGGACGAGGGTGTAATTAGGGACGGGGAAGAAATAAAACAATATGTTATCTGGAAAGTATCAAGGAGATTGACGCAAGAAAAAAAGGCTTTCGCGAGCTAAATAAGCTACCGAAATAGTCTAAATACACGTTTCAATTAAGAAATCAATATGTAATCAACTACGCGGATTGATCCGATTGAATTATTCGTTGATTTACTATCTGTAGAATGAAGCATCAGAAACAGGCTGCACAAATATCTCTTTTAGACACGAAAGATACGAGAAAATATGTAGAATACTTAGATGGAATCTATATATAATTATTTCTAAAAATTTTTCATGTAAATTAAATTAAATAATAATTATGAAATTACTGTATAGTTCTTTTTTATTTTAGCTACTACATGCAAGAGATAGAAATGTGCAATTCCATTAAGAAAAACATAAATAATTTTAATGATTTTGCACGAATAAAAAAATTATATTAACGGATAAAAGAATCGTATTCTTTTCTCCGTATATATTTTTCTGTATCTTCAAATGTAAGAGAGATATTTAATCTATTTCTAATAATTTTATGTTGTTTATATAATACTTATAAAATGCTCTCTCACTTGAAAAAATAAGTACTGCATTTAAATCAGAGATACATATAAAATATCATGGAGTGATATCAAAGATGCTTTTTAATTACAAAAAAATTTGATAACGTATCTTTTCGAAAATGTAAGAATCTATTAACAACAGCCACGAAATCGTAATTAAGTGAATCGCCGAAGCCGAATTAAACAAATTAATTAAACAAAGTTATACGAGATTGGGGAAAGCTTCCATCGTTCATTATGTCGAAGACCCTTACTTGGCCGCCGCGGGCTATCGAAGCGGAGAGAATACCAAATTAGCGTGAAACGTTAATTTTCGCTTCGGCTTTTTGTCCGGGAGCTTTAGATCACGTCTTGACTCTCACGAAACTCCGAAGCTGGGATTTCCCGAGGCGCGCGTTGACTTTCAGCTCTCGTTTCTTGACCGTCAACGAACAATTCTGAAGCATCAGCTTGTCGGGCCTGGACAAGTGTCTCGGGGACTGTCGTCGTTGCTTGCGGGATTTCAACGGGATCCTTTTGCGCAACTACGACCGGTTCCTCGAGAGCGGCTGCTCGCCCGTCCAGATATTTATTTCCGGATGCGTGACGCGTTATGTCGTCGAGATTTCCGGGCAAATCTGGGGCCCCGTCAACGCCTGATGAAACTGTCGTTTCACTAATCTTTTTCGGATCGGTACTCTCCCCTTGTTTATGCGGGTTTCCTAATCCCGTTAAAATAATAGTTGTACGCTTTCATTCGCTCTGGGATCGTGTGGAATAATATTTTTGCACCAATATAAGTATTATTTGATTCGAGATGTCACGAAACTAAATCGGAACGAGCTGTACCTGCAGTGCGTTCGGCCTCGAGCTGTCTAGCTTTTATAAAAGCATCTCTTTTGCAATTGTCCTCTTTAGTGCATCCAATAATAGGCATCGTTTATTGGATTAATTTCAAAAATATATTGTCTAAAGATATTTATATAATAATGAGCATATATCGAGAAATATCTAAAAGATGATCATTTTATAAAATACTAATCTTTATACAATCCACTTTTTGTAATTATGTATGTATTTATATATAGATATAAAATATTTGTCTACTCACTTTATACAGTTTATTTAAAGAGAGTAAAATTGCAGCTTATTATCTTCGGGTAATATTTCGTTTCTAGGAAAATTTTACATCGGTTAAATCTGTTTATTATATGCTATTGATCAATAATTTATTAATTTCTAAACCTATTTGCTTTTACAATAGTTCTCTTTTGTGGTCTTTTTCAAACTTTTGAATTCTTTAATGTCTCTACAACTTTTGCGATTATCGCAGCCTTTCGGAAACTTTTTGACAAGCTTTGATTAATGAGAATAAAAGTGAATAAGTAACAAAAGTAATATATATATTACTTAATTAATAAAAACAAATAAGTAATTTAAGTAATGTAGTGAAATATATATGTGTTACGTATATCTTTTCAGTGTAAATATATTTAGGTTAAGCCGTATTCTCGTTCACGAGATTTAGCTGAGCTTATAAAAACAGAAAGGATAATGAAACTCTAATCTGTAATAATATAATAAAGCAGAATTTGTGAAAGTTACAACCTGCATTCCATATTCTACTAACTTTTAGAATAAATATAATATAAATACAACCACATAGACTTTTTTAATCATTATAATGTAAAACTGAAAAAAAAGAGTATATTCTAACCTACTTATAAGTTTTAGAAAAATTTTTAATTAAATAATTTCGAATAAAAAGGGAATTCATAATATAAATAAAAAAGAAAAATTCAGGATACTTGGTACATAAAATAGCAATTTGAGACCTAAGATTTAGCGAAAAAATATAGAAGAAAAGAATAGAGAGAAATGCTATTGTCGAGCTAGGGAGACTTTGATTAAACGTCAGGGAAATCAGTCGCGCGTTTTTCTTTTTATCATGTCCAAGTGAAAGAGGGATGTCACGGGGAGAGATTTCGATCGTTACGCACGATTAATGTCGGATCTTCAGTCAAGCCGGAATTGCGGCAGTGAGGATATCACAAGCAAAACTCTCGAGCACGTCCTTAGCGTGTACTTCGAACGAGACAGGTTCCGACGTAGGTAAGGGTCCTCCGGTCGTTTCACGGTTCGTCTCTTTCCGTTCCGTCATTTCGAATGCGCGGTTTTTATCCTAAAAGCGGCCCCCGCGGTGCCTTCAAATCCGACAATCTCTTTTGCGGGGAGATCGAAAAGTTTCAAGGGGGTCGCGCACATTTCACGGTTCATCCACGATAAAAACGTACGTGCGGAAAAATATATCAAAAGAAAACTCCGCGTATGGTTTCACTGACAGTCACACGTGACGCGACTTTTTCGCTTTCTTTACCAATATACGAGAATTATAACTTACTTACGAGAATTGATTGCAGAATAAATTCAACAAGTGATATATGATAAGAAGCACTTAATTCACAGGACTATTATAATTTTCAACGTTAATAATATAATAATTTAGAATTATGCCAAAAAAAATGTAATAAATTTTGAGATTAAACCTTTTACGATCTGTGAAGGTATGTACAATCTAAGCAACGTTTTTCTTTTAATTTTTGTTTTCGTAAATCACGACACATTTCAGTTAAATGTTTTATAGATATATATGGCGATTTGTATATATATGATTCTTGTTCATTCATGACTATATAATTCCAGTTTTGAGATTTATTAATCTAATATGAATACCGCATTTAATTTAAACATGAGGTAGAAATTAAAGTGCGACATTTAATGCTAATTGTGCGGACAGACTGTGCGTTAGTCTACGGAGAGATTCCATCGAAACGTAACACTGCTGCAATTTGTATAATGAATGAACTGCGAACTTTCTGCTTTCGTGTCGCATAATAGAAAGTGGGGTTACTGTAATCTCACTCTATTCATTAATTAATGCGATTTGATTTGCGTTTGCATTTGCGTTCGCGAATGTTCAAAGTTAACGATTTGCAGCTTTGTGCACATAGGATGTAATCAATCGAAGCCAGGGCGCAGTGTTGCAATGATCGAAACTGCCATCGGCCAATGTAAAATACACGTCCATCCATTGCGCGACCGCAATCGATTAATCGTTAATTAATTAACTATTACCATTTCGACCACTCGAACGGAATAATGCGTGAGATAACCGTCATGGGTCTGCGCCTGTAAACGGAATTCGATCGGGCGTTCTTGCAAATTTCGGCCAAATGCAACATTACAAAGCATTACGTACGCGGCCATCAATTTGTCTAGAAGAATATTGTTATTACGGTTATATGATTAATTTCGTTGATTAATTTTGATTAACAACATATCTCTGTAACAATGAAACAAGATATATATTATGCATATTCCGACAATAAAGCGGAATGCATATGAGAATGAATTTAACGTTACTTCCATCAGACTGACGCTAATCGTATTACTTATTACGATTGAGCGTTCATTCAAAAGCCAGCACAGGTCACTTGCTCGTACAATATGCATCAATTATATTTAATGAAATATTAATAATTGCTCGCTTCATTACAATTAGTAAATTATACTTCAGAGAAATTATATCTCGTTTCAGAAATAATACCAGGTCTTGTAATCGTGGCCCCCAGTAAGAAAGGGTCACGTAGAATATTGCCGTTGATGAAATTGCGTGCTGTGCAATATCCAGCTTTTATTTTAAATAAGCTAGAACAATTAATATCTTATCTCATTTATAAATATATTTCCTGAAAATCATTTTACAATGGAAATTACGCTGTTACATTTTATGAACCGTTATACTATTCTTTCATTAGTCGTACGTATAGGACGGCTGTTCTCTATCAAAGAAAAGGTTAATGTACCCATTCATTTAGCTGAAAGCTCCGAGAATGCCGATATTCTCTCCGCGCGTCTCGTTAATATTATGAAAAAACGAGAAAATAAAGTAGCAATTGTCCGGACCGTCACTAAGCCTGCTATATTATACAAGGCAGTTTACATAATCGGTATTCGTTAGACCTTTATAAATATGCATTAAATTAAAACTTATTCCACAAATTTCTAAACACAAAGTAATTATTAATAAAACGATAAAGAAGATCCTATTAAGGTAGATGTACCTATGTCTGGACATTTTTATCATTTTAGTCCTTAAATAAGTTATAACGCGAATTAAAATCAAAGAATCAAAGATACAAATATTTTTCTTGTATTATGTTTTTAGCTTTAATTTTAATTCGCGTTATGCTTATTTAAAAATTAAAATCATAAAGATGTCCAGACATAGGTCTTATGTGTCCCCCCAGATAACATGCATGTTGCATAAGACGTCGTAAAGACATCTTTAAGACAACTAAAGATATCTTAAGATATCTTTAAGATATCTTTACGATGTCTTATGCAACATGCATGTTATCTGGGCTGGCATTAAGGGTTGGTATATTTACCTTACTGTTAAGAAAGAAATGGTTAATAATATGACCGTCTGTCAATTTTCGTGTGTTAGTTTAGCTTGAATGAAATTTTGTGCTGCACTTGTCTATTCGCGATTTTCTTGCACCGAGTAAACGAGAACAATATTGAACGCGTAGATTACTGATTAAGACAGCGTTTTTGACTTGACAGGGAACGTCGTTGCGTTTATATATAATTCGGGCATGCAAAGTGCAGACGCCATGGAACGACGCGCACGGGAGCAAAGCGAGTGTACGAAAATCTGATGGGGTTAACGTGCACGAGGAGTTTTAACATCGTTTTCCGGCCGGCCGCATCAACCCGCGATTAACGTACCGCGCAATTTGGGGCAACGCATTACCCTTAAGTACGTGCACGCGGTACGCTCCACTCCGGTGACAACGTTTGCGCGATTTTAATGAAATTAACGCATCGAAATGTGGGGATTGCGCAACGAGAACGAGCTGCTCGTCATTTAAGCGGCACTTGCCGCTCGCTAAAGATATTTCATTAAGGGTCTATAGCTTGCGGTCGGTACCTCCATGTAATAAAGACAATTGAATAAGGATGCTGAAACGTACAGTACACTGAGAAAAAAATGTTCTGGATTTTAGTAAATATTAGTTTGCATACAACTGTGACTCTATTTACTAAAATGAAGAAAATTTTCCTTTTTATTAGTATATGTATATTCACTGGGGAAAAAAATATACTAATAAAAAGGAAATTTTTTTTATTTTAATAAATGGAGTCACAGTTGTATGCAAACTAATATTTACTAAAATCCAAAACATTTTTTTCTCAGTGTATTTGCTTCAAGGTGCGCTTTTCCTGCCAACACTGTTTTTACACTTTCGATAAATAATATTATACATTATCTGTCTATAATATCTAAAAGCATCATACGGCTATATCTGTATTCACCGGGAATTTGAATATATTATTGCATGCTCGCACATAATCCAAGGCGTGTTCTATAATAAGATCGATAAGCGTACTTAACGAACGGGAATGCATAGCCTATCAATGTTTGGTCGTTGACTATGTGAGCGTGGGGTGACTATGTATCGAAGGAGTTAATGAGAATGCAGAGCCATGGCCCGCACAAAGGAATATTCATAAGCAGAACGTTGTATCACGGTCATGCAATAAATGTTGAATTATCGGGCGACACGGTGCCGGGCAGGCCGAACGCTCCCGGGCCGCAAACGCAGCAGCCGTGGTGTTTAGGACGTGCCGCAAATGCGGAGACACCATTTGGCGGCGCGATATCGCGCTGTCGCATCTCAGGCCCGATTAATGTAGAGAGTTAACTTCCAGATAATTTTCCGGATGCACTGCCGTTGATTACTCCTACGACAACGGGAAACAAACGTGCAAACATATATACCGCGCTCTCTAGCTCTATTGTTTATGTGTTTATGTCTAGCTTTCGCGTGATGCGCTGACGCGTTGTCGCTCCGGGAAACGCTGCAGCGAATCAGTTAATCGACATATTGTGGATGATTGTTCCATACAAGAAATATTGCTTTCCATCCTACGCAATTTTCGAATGTCTGCAGAGAGAATAAGCTCATTTGACGTTGGTGAAATTACTCGTAATTAAGTTAGTGAGAATTAAAACGGCCACAACTTTTAATAATTTTGCGAGAAAAAAATTTAAAAGTTAATAGTTTCGTTAAAGAAAGAAATAACATTATAATTCTTTTGGAGGGAATCAGATTGCTTCGCTTTGTAAAAAAGTATACTTCTTAAAGATTCTGTAAATGTCAGCATACTTTGATGATGATTTCATTAGATTTTGACTAACAAAATTATTAAAAAGAAACCTCTTTTCTTCGATCTTTAAAATTATATTCCTTCCTCCGTCGCGACCACAACAATGGTTAAATATTTTTTGCAAACGTTACGTGCTTAGCAATTGCAGCTACGTGCAACAGTTGCAGTAAGCCGGCGCGAATCCAATAAAGCCGTTGCCATGGCTAGAGCATCGGTGGCTTAACGATTACGAAGTATCGGCTACGTGCTCTTAAGCCGGTGTAATGACGCTGCGACATGGCGGGGCGCCCAGCATCGTGGTCGCCGTATATTATTCAGACGCGTGGACCAGTTCGCGCGCCATGTAGCATGACCGTTACGGCGTCGCCAACGCGATGTCGTATCCCGCCAACCGCGACTCCTTTTATTTTCCTGTTTCACGTTTCGACGCATCGAAAGCCAACGAGAGTCTCGCCGTCGACTTAACTCGCGACACGCAGCGGGCGGCGTAATTTATCCCAAACGAGATACGAGGGCCGGAGGATGCTCCCGTGAACTAATTCCCAACTTCTGCGACATGCGTTTGCAACCGATGCGCGACCGAGACGTCATGAATCATGATGCGCGACTGAAGGGGAAGCTGATCGAACGAAGTTACGTCTTCATCGTGTGGATGTCTACCGTTAGTAATTGAATTTTTTGTACGACTCGTTTCTTTTAACCACGGAAAACTGGCGGAACCTAGTTATCAGCAGGAGATGAAAATGTAATTTACCGGATGAAACTTTTAGCGAGAGCGTAATACTTTCTGAAACCCGTTTTCCGCTTTTTCCAAAAAAAAAAAAGAGGCCGCGAGCTGACCGAATCATGGTTAACGGGTACAACGTAATTTAAAACATTCACTTTGCATGCGTCACTCACTCACTTTGGCAAGTCGAAACTGTGGACCATCTCTCACGTGTAATACCATCGCGAAACGATAAAAATATATATATTCCACTGTTTCACTGTTGGTAAAAAAATTCTAAATTTCGAATAATATATTTATGGACCGGATTTCTTTTAATACAAAAGAAAGAATGACTAAAAAATTGCGTAAAAATTTTTCGAATAAAATAAAATACTCGTATTTGTGAGATTGCTTTGTACGAGATTAGGCATCGGAGGAGAAATTCTTCATTTACTCTTCGCGAACAATTTAATCTTTACTTCAATCTCTTTCTCATACTTTTCATGTCTCTTTCAGGAATCTCTATATATACTGTGAATAACGGCTTCCAAGGCTTTCGCGCTTTAAATAAAAACTTTATGTTGTAGCTCGGACTTTTATGCGCGCTCTCAAGGGTGATAAACGATGATGATCTCAATCCTTCGTTCAATACATATTAATTACTCACGGCAGGGTGGACCGACGGCACAATTACCGAGGTTCCGCAACTTCACTCCGACCTAAAAGGGTTAGATCTGTAATACCATTAATTATACTCTCTTCGGGGAACGCGCATTCAATAACGGCGTTAATTACATCTCTTCACGTGTCTGTGCAAGATGCTCAGACTAAAATCACGTGATTCATGCCCTTGATAAAAATTCTACGTGTAACGTCGGACGCTGCCGTTATCTGTCTTTAGTTTACCTAGCCGAGAGAAGAATTTTCTATGCAAGAAAGTGAAATAGAGTAACAAAGTAAAACATGATAAAACAAAATTAATTAATATAAATTATTTTATGCGTTTTTCAATATAATAAGTTAATTTGTATTCTTTTGGTAATACAATCCTTCATCGAGCCTTAGCTTCCCTTACGTCTCTTTATCGCTTCGGTTATAGATTCATCAATATGCGTATCGCGTCGCAACGTTGCCAGGTAACGCAAATTGTTTGCAGACGACAATACGGAGGTAATTTCGCGAATTGTGGCAATCGTGTCGTACTTTAAAGCTTTGAAATCAAATTCAGCATATTCGTCGCCGAGTTTTCTTCCGCGGTATGCCCCAAACGCCATCCATACGTGCGAGCGTTTCCCTACGTGCCAAACGTTTCAAAGCTTATATATAGTTTAAACTAAAGCTGTATCCACGCCGTGGGAGTGTTTCTGTACCAACCTATCGAATAACCGCAACCATAATTGCGCGGATCACGTCTGGCGCTTATAACCATCATATTTCCGATTCGCGACACCTACACGATGTTATGTAATTCGCATAAATCGATCACGTCACGTTTGTTAACGTCGACGTACATTGACATTCGCGATGCGAATATAAGCTGGTATAAACGCGTCAGCTTCCTCTTTCTCGCGCAGAAAATATTTTCTTTGAAAACTTTGCGAACTCTTTTGTACAAGGAATGACTCTACGAGTGCCGCGACTTCATTTTAACATCGATTTTTTGATAAATTCTAACGAATGTACCTACGAAATGTATAGCTGTCGTTTATGATGTTTATAGTTGTTTTATAAAGAGTATTCGAAACTCTATGTTCATGATTATCTATATACAGATTATTTTAATAAAAATATTTTTCCGCGCAAGAACATTCTTCGTGTTTAAACAGATAATTAAAAAAACTTGTCAATAGAGATCGAGTTGCAAGATATTTGCAAAGTAATATCGATTATTCTTGTAGCACGTGTCTCTCACAATCAGTAAAACAATAGAAAGTTCGTACCTAATGTAAAAGTGTTTTACTGCTGGATAATGAAATTTCTTCTTTAACTCCTACCTATTAATTCTTTTCATTTTGCATTATATTTTATATATATTAGAATCGTAATTTATTACAATTATAATATAAAAAAATTAAAGTTATTTTTAAATTAAAGGGACAAAAATATTATATCATTTTCGAGTAAGAAATATCGTGAACCGATATATATTCAGTAAAATATAAAATGAAGAAATAGAAAATATAGAAATATACGTTTCGTTTACTTTGACAGATCCACTGTAATTGAAGAAATTAAATTACGGTTTCAAACTTGCGCCAGATATTCGAAGATATCGGAGTAAGTACCCTCAAGCGCCAAAGCTTTCTTTCGGTCTTAAAGCACGTAAGTCTATGCGGGCCCTTTCTTTGAGGTGCATGGAATTTAGTTTCAAGGCTTACGCCTCGGTTTAGAGCTGCGGCCCGTCCTTGGGCAATGAAGCTGAGTAACGGCCGCTCCCGAAATTACAACGTCAAAATTACTGGCCTAATATATCAGAACACGACTGATGTAATTAAGGAAATTGATGTTGCTCCGCCCTTGGTTGCTCGCAAAATACACCGGTTAAATTATGATGCCGCAAACTGTGCGTGTGAGTCGGATGAACTTTGAGCTTCACGATGAACAGTAATACTCGAAATACGCGAAGAGGGTTTCTTTTAACGCATCATATGTTACGTATAAAACGTAAGTGAAACGTAGCACAGAGCTTTTTTTCTCTCAAGAAAAATTCACAAAATCTTAAAATTTTAATCAAATCTTGATAGCACTACGTAAATTCAAGTAACGTTAAAGTCGGTTTAGCTTTTAGCTAGACACAAGATAGCTTATATACGAGTGATTTATATCAAAAAACATCATCGTGAATAATTATAGTCCCCTGACATTCCCTTCGCGTTCTATAAAAAATATTAATATTAACGAAACTGATACCACGCTACGGTGAGAAGGGTTTTAACGATCGTGTATCAATTAATTAAAGCACAAGGTGCGTTCGGCGGAAATGACGGCTGTTCCTCGGCATGTCGATATTACTATCGCTATTACTATCGTAATAGGATAGGACATAATTAGCAAAATTAATATTGATTCATACCACGGACATACAGCTGGACAAGCGTGGGTCAACGTACCGTCAAAGTTCGCGTTAATAGCAGGTTTATCGCTTCTCGATTTACCTTGTCCGCCTAATTTCATAAAATCAACGTCATCTCGGCCCTATGTTTCTCGCGTATAGTTTCGCGCTTTGCCTTCGGGCTACCGGTGCCATCCAATTATCTCAACTAATCTCGCGGAGAGACCGGTCGCAGCTGAGTAATTTGCTATGATATTTTGGTCTTATTGCGTACACGCGCGCGCGTATGGGATTACGCAACGATTTGTAAGTAAAATTTTCTTTTATACTGACGAGAAAACGCATAATGTAAATAAACGTAAGTGTATTATTTATTCTCTTTTTCACTTTCTCTTCCGAAAAAGGAAGAATTAAAAACATGTTGTAAAATAGTAAAAAATAGAAGCTATATGTACACCCAATTCTCTTTTTATGCATAGATACATTCCGTGTAAGAAGAAATCGGATTATTTGGTAAATATGGTTTGTTCACTGTATATACTATATAGTGAGCAACTGATAGCAAGGAGCACAAGAAGAATGAACTGAAACAATTGTGTAGAAGCTTTAAGCTTCTAGTCTGATACACATACATTCTTCGATTGGTGATGCATGTGCCATGTATGTACATGATTTCTAAGCCTATAAAAGAGGGAAAATATGTGCACGTTGTTTTATATTAAAATTAAAAACTGTTTACTTGACTAAGTTTGAAAAAATAAGGGTAAATGAACAACGTATGAATAATAATAAAATCACGATTGACAATGACAACCGAGCTGTTGAAATGATTAAAGTTACAATGATGATTGATATAAATATAGTCCGTCAGAGTATTACTCGCCTTTTTTAACATGATAATATGAAGAACATGAGTTTGATTAAAAAATCGTTATTAGGAATTAAAATTAAGGTGTGTATACATATACACGAAAGATTACAAAAATTTTCCGAAAAACTCGTTTGTCTAAAAAAACCGCGTAAAAAGAATCATGCTAAAAAAAATGCGCAAAAAATCGCGTAAAAAGAGAGTTGGGTACATTTTAATTGAACTTGCTATGGTAACTTTAGACGTATTTTTTAGGAACATCTATAATAAAGTTTAATCAAAACTTTCAACGATAAAGTTCTAAACTTCGTAATAATAATATAAAATTTTCACTATGAATTTTTTTAATATCTTAGAAAAGTAGAATATTCTTTTAGTATTTTACGTTTTCTTTTTTAAACATGAATCAAAGCAAATTTCAATCTCATGTAACTCAACTGTTGCAATTTGTGGCAAGCACCGCAGTTGAATGTATAGTAAAAGAGAGCGCGAAATGACTCTGTTTATTGATCAATATCTACAGAGAGAATTAAATATGTATAATATGTATGTATAATATGCTCTGTAGATAGTAATTGGGATTTTTTGGCTATCGTAGATGTAACGGCACGCATAACGCAGAAAAAGGCACTTTTAGGATGTTTCGTTCAGGAAATATAAACTTAAGAACGAGAACTTAAATCAAATTTATACTTTGTTGTATATCCTAGCAGCTCCAACAACGTGACTATAAAAACACGATAAAAATGTACGTATATAAGTTCCCCGTATATCCACTTAGAGTTTTGTTTACATCTTGTTAGCGAGAACTTTATTTAGACAGTCGCTGGGAAACTTGTAATAGCTTTTACTACCTTTTTCCTCACAGCAATGTAGGTTTTATCCTTTTTTAGTACCTTTCCCCCGTATGTTCTTCCATATGTATCTCGTTTCGTTTCGAAAGTTGCAAGAGATAGATAAGCTCGTCTGATAAGTTTTAAACACGTCCCTTTCGCGCGGCCAACCACGCTTGCTCTAACGAAGGCTGGCTATGCATCGTTATTTCCAATTAACCCTCACCACGAGCGCAAAACTCTATAATGAACTATTTAATGACGGGCAATTAAAAGTGAACTTCGTGAACATGGCGACATGGTTAGTGTGTGAAATCACGAGAGTTTTGCACCAATTGTGCATGGGGAAACGGGCGATATTTGTGCGGACAGTATCTAAAATCGTCCCGAGTATCCGGCCTGTAAACTCCTGCTCGAGCTCATCGACGGCTATGACCGTTTAACGATAGCCAATTGTAAGGAGAGCCCGGAAACATTCTGTCGTAGTTTTCTGACAAATTAGAAAACTTCTCACGTAACCGTAACCGTACGGATAAATTGTTGACAACGCGCAATGAGTGAAAATGGAGTTTGATAAATTATTTTAGCAGAGCTCCTCTCGCTTTCGAAATATCTATTTATTTAGCAAGGCTTTGACGAGATATTTAACGTGAATGTATTCAATTCATGAGACGCTGAAAATGAGCGTCAACAAGGTGAACGTGGTGGTTTCGCTTTGACGCTAGCGTCAAAGAAATAAAGTTGAATTTGTTTAATATTCAGCGTCGTCGCTGAATCGTCGTTAATCGTCCCAGTACAATCAAACATAGACTTCAAAATACGTAAAATGTTAATTATTTTCAAGTAATATCGTCAAGTAATAATATTTTATGGATACATATATAAATAAAAGATATTATTTCTGAAGATTTTTGCTTGCTGAAAATGAGCGTCGAGCATCAACGTGAAAAGGCACTTTTAATATTAATTGTTTTCAAGCAATATCTTCAAATAATAATATTTTATGAATACATATATAAATAAAAGATATTATTTCTGAAGATTTTTGCTTGCTGAAAATGAGCGTCGAGCGTCAACGTGAAAAAGCATCTATTCGCGTCATTCGCGTATTTTTTTTTCTATTTTCTTGCTTCAATTATTTCTTTTTGTTTGTCGTACGCAATATAGTTCAAAGCAATCCGATACAGACCACGATTGTTATGTGCCAGGGCAATAACAATCACTGCTCATAACGAGATTTCGCACGGCTAAAAGTGAACGAGTACGGAATTAGAAGAAATTCTATTGCATTTCATATTTAATCGGCTGCGCTCTCGTTTAATTCCGCAAGGAAAATTGCAAAAGTAAAGAGCGTGAGGGTCATTACCGCGCTGTCGTCCTGCATTTTATACTTCCGCGATCTTATGGAATTACATTTATAGCATTAATCTCTATTTCGCAATTTCTCGCATTCTACGTTGTATATAAGATTCCCTCCTGGGGCGCATCGAAACTAAATTGGTTTACGGGAGTAGGAAATATACGTAAAGAGATATTTGGTAATGGTAAAAGAGTGTTATTTGCTTCGTGGCAATTTCCAGGTAAACCTTATGTCAGGTCACATCCTTTTCTTTTCAATTGTAGTTGCACATCTTTTGTGTTTTCATCGGGTCGATCAATCTCATAAAAATGGCTTCTTAAACCCTTATCGTAACATTTTCATTATCCCGTCATTTCTATGTAATGCTGTGTCTTGTACAGGAAAACTACTTTTACGATTTCTTATTCGAGTATTGGTAACTTTTTAGGCGATGGCTTTGTATTACGAGAAAACTTGTTCGATTAACTAGACTATTCCGATAAATTCGATAGTGCTGTCAGTTACACAAAATTAAGTTCGACATCAGTAGATCTATTTTTAACACGATGTAAATTTAAAACCTTAAACTATTGGATTTACTTGTACTTACTCCTTCTTAAATTTAAATATCCTATTTTTTGTTACTGGATTAATGTTTAAAGTAATAAATCGTTTCATACGAAATAGTTAAAGAGAAAAAAATTATCATGCAGGATACAACTGAAAAATTTTCTGTCTGGCAGAGGCATTGAACTTGACGTTAAATTTAGAATTAAGGCAATCAAAACGTAATAAAACGTATGACATAGACTTCGTAAAATTATTGAGTTAATTTATTTTGTGTTTGTATCGAACTTAATCATAATTAATATTTCAAATAAATAAATCAAATTCTATATGTGTAATTTTATCGCAATAACGAATTCAATTAACGAATTCTTATTATTAGTCACTTCTCTTGCAACTTTTCTAAAATATATATGTGAAAGAATATAGAGGAAAAAATACTGCAAAGGGGATAAAATTTTTGTTATAAATAAAAAACAATATTTCAAAAAATATTAAAAAAGAGAGAAAGAGAGAGGAATATATGCCTATATATTTATGCAATTGTTGTAATTTCCCAATAATTTCTGAGTTTATAAAATAATCTTTTAAAATTACTCGTAATATTTTACACATTTTGAAATATTGATGACAAAAAGCTATATTTTTTCTTTTTGCTTGCTTTTATTTCATAATACGATATTTTGTATTGACGTTGCAATAAGCGAAAATAAACAACGTACGTTGCAATAAGTAATAATATTTATCGATAGACAGGTAATTATCGAATGTATAACTTCTTTACAGGTTGTCAAATACGTCATTGTCTCGCAGCATTTTATTCACTTTGTCGCTGTCGGGACAAAGTGCAATGAAAATGCAATTTAGTTTCTTTCTGTTATAGAGGAAAATTTAAGCTCTCTCTCTCTCTCTCTCTTTCCCTCTCCCTCTCTCGGACATTTCGATGAAACTTTGACGGTATTAAGAAATGGAGAATCGCGATGTACAAACACAATGAGATTTTGCACGTGTGCTCACACCCTACGACTCGTATAATTTTTAATTTCACGACTATCGCGGATAGATCTTATAAAATGAAATAAGTATTAAAAGTAAAATTAAACGTGAGTGCGCGATTTTCTCGGATATTAATTTTCGTCAAATTCTTACATCATTACGTCAAGAAAATTTTTCACGAACATAATGGAGGAGTAACGAGAACGCGTTTCGCCTCCTCAGAGATCCCCGAAGGCTGTCATTAAACATCGATCCTGTCGAGTTTCCTTGCTCTACGAGGGTCAAGGGATTTACAAACCTTCTAAAGAGAATCTCAATTGATCAAGTAAAAACCCTAATTACAACAAATGATATTTTCACGGTGTCTATCTTCCATCACCGAGATATGCAATACGTTCCTTTCATATAAATTTAAAATTTAAGACAGATATATATAAAAAGTGTTAGAAAGAAACAAAAAAATATTCTGATTTTTAAATAAGTCGTAATATGAGTACTAGAATAAGTAGCTGCGTTTCTCACTTCAATGTTCTCATTATCTTTTTAACGGCGCGTTATGTATAACAAGCATAAAAATGGAGTAATCTTGTATAATGACTGCGAGACGACTGCAAAGAATATTATTTTGCGCACACCGCTGGAAGAAATAAATACGAAGCATGTATCTCGTGTGTTTATAGTACACAGAAAACGAGATAGACATACTCTCATCTTCAGACAGAAGATATAAAGCCGTAAAGTAACACCGCAAAAATATCCTAGTAAATATCCTATACTTTACGGTAATCGAACAACGCCGCAAGAAGCTTATCTGTACAATGGAAGGTCTCTCGACTATATCTTTCACGGGTCTGTGGCGTATCTCGTACGGCACAATGCCAAGGGAAACTACGTCGATGGTTATTGTCGTAATAATGCCCGTCGCGCTAGTGTTTAGCGGAAGGAAAGTGTTAACCCGAGAGTACTCGCGCGAATTCGATTAACGTTAACTCTTTAGTTAACGTTCTGCAAACGTTATGTACCGTATATAGTCAACTAGGATCGGCAATTTCGGACTAAACAATCGCCAAATACCTCTCAACGTTATTTCGATGACGATATTATTACTGATTTATATAAATATAATTAATGCGGACGCGCGATATCATAATTATACATTTCGATTTACTCGCTAATGATTTAAAAGAAGCAATTCAATTTGCTGTTAAATTAAAGGATTAATACGCGCCAATCATTTCAATATACATTCAATCAAAATACATTCTTGCACTATGCGTACATAAAGTATTCCACAACCACTGAATGATACTTTAACATCGTGTTCTAGGAATTAATTAGATAGAGCGAGAATTTCAAACTGTAGAAATTCCAAAATCCTAATATGAAAATGTTAAATTCACGATTTTCAAGCTATAAAACTAAAATTGATATCAATGGTATCGCATATAATATGACACTATTCGCATATAATTAATAATTATAATTATATGCAAATATATTTGATTTGTTATAACTAAATGAAATCACTAATTGTTAATTATTAATTATATTTAATTTGTTAATGAAGGATGAGTGGGCTACGAAGAATTTGGATAAAATTATAATAAGAAAAAATAGATATAAGTAATATTTATTAATACAATTCCTTTTCCGTTAAGTAAATTAGTTGGAATAAACGGTAACTGGGGTTGTTTCTTGCCGTTTTACCATTTATATTTATGATATATATTATGACGCACACGTAAAAAAAACTTAGAATATATTGCTTTCTTGTAACAGTCTAAAAACTTAACCTAGGAAAGAAATGTAGCGAAGCCAAATGCAGGCTTCAAATATTAACGAAAAATAACGAAAAATTATTCGAGAGGAAAAATAAAGTCCCTGCTATATTTCGTACCAATTTATTTTTATTTATAAGTAAATATTTTTTTAATAATAAAAAACATCTTTGGATCTCCATGCAATATAAACACCATGAGAGTTATAACATAAAATAAAAACATATTTCAAAAATGTTCACGTTTTACTTTTGCTTGTAATTTTATTTTACTCCTTTTTCTTTTTTTTAAATCTAAGCAACAAACTTGAAAATTTAATCGATTGTGATACACATGTAGAAATAAATATTTTCTAATGGTGTTCTCAATACTGCTTGAAAATCTTATTATTTAGTAAAAGCAATGGGATTGTGAAATGTTATATTACCGATATCTATTCCCGATTCTATTCCATTCTATAATATTCACAGATCCATTGCCTTCGAATAAAATAAAGCATATTTTGTCACTCACCCATACGATGCGCAGCAGCGGAATTGTAACATCACGTTGACCTGTAAAATACAAATATAAAATCTGGATTATAGCAGTGTCCAAATATTAATATTTCACAAAATAATCTTTGCATGCATTAAATGTTTCCCTTTCAAGTAAATAAAAAAATAAAGAAATTATTTATAAATTCCTCACAAAAAAATCTTTTTTAACTACAAAATTTTACAAAGTTTTATGAATAAAAACTTTTTCTCTAATAATCTTACATAAATCATAAGATAACAAGAATTTAAGCAATTCATAAGTAACATAATAAATAATTACCTACTCTAGAGTTGTTCCGCCGGTGCATGATGCCTCTCCTAGGCCTCCATCTCCTCTCAGGTTGCCAAGGTTCGTTGCACTCACACAACACTCGCGAAAACACTTTAATTAAGATCGCGTGACACTTTGTACGGTACTCCCGAAGGTAAATTAACACAAGAGACGAATTTCGAGTGGCAGAGACGAATCTCGAATAAACCATCGTATACAAATGTTAAAGTTACACATTTGACAAATATCAAAGCAGGAAATAAATTACAGTTCTTAATAGTTAAACGACTCGAGACAGCAATTCCAATTCGAAGTCGATCTGTTCCGTGTTCGTTTAGTTAATGACAAAATTTTGGAGTGACAGTTATCGACGCTATTTTACCAATATAGCCTGCGAGGAGTTAATTAAAGATAATTAAAACTCTATGAGAGTTAATAATATCTTTTTATAGAAAATAGTCTCGTCGTACTTGTCATGACTGAGGTATTATCGCGAGAGATAATAATGCGATGTACGAAGCAACTTCTGTATAAGGCAGCATGCCTTATACAAGTGCTAAGGTCAAGGCTGCTCGATGTTAACGGCGTAATGATAAAAAAAGACTAAGGCCGCGGCAGCATGCCGAGCACAAAGACCAAGGCTGCGAACCGAATTGTTAGGAAATATTTAACGCTTCCAAAAATATTCACGCCGTTCTGTACTCCGTATTCCGTTTTTCGAAAAAACGTTTTAAATTAATTTCGATATGCGACCTCCAAGAGTAAAATCTGCATTATTTTATCAATTGCGTTACGTATGCCTAAATCAATTTAATATTTTATGTCAATTTTATGTTTTTACATCCCAAGAAGAACAAAATCATATAATTTTAATAAAACAAGACCTTTTTTCTTTCTATTCTGTGAAAATAAAATTAATGGCCAAATAATTACGATCACGTAATACTTCGTGCAAATTTTTTGATTTATTGTTAGTATATATGTAACGCGTAATCTCGCGAAATATATACGAAATATTAATTGAAATTAAAAAATAGATTTAAGTAACAAAAAGATATGTATTACATCGATTCGGTAATTAGTTATCTCACTAATTCAGAGAAATACTACTAAATAATTCATGTTTAAATTTACGGAATATTCAAACCGCGATGTAAAATATATCTATTAATAAACATCATTATAAAAAAAAAATTATTGTTCACAGTAATATTGTAACACACAATAGTAATTTATTATTCCCCTTCGTTTTAATTCCGGCTTCGAGAAATAAATTGCACGAAATATTTGATAGATAGCCATCGCCTCGATGCGCGTCGTTATATCGGAAGAGTTACTACATCGCGCGATCCGACAATTGTTAATGATATTAATAATCGCGCATGATCGCGTTTCAGAAAGTAATATAATACGTACTAGCAATACGACGGAACGACTCACATTATTGTCTGTTCGTTCGAGCATCACGAAAAATTACAAAAATAAAATTTAATTGCCAATTAATTACGATTACTTTTAATTATTAGAACGACGATTGAATGAGACTTCGCACGTTTAAATTTGCGGAAAGTTCAAATTATGCGTAAAATATATTAGAATCTAAGTATCATAGAATATAAAGAATAATTACTGTAAATGTAACGAAACAGTAATTATCTATCATTCATAATTCCCGCATTATCTATCATTTCGATTGCTGTTCTGAAAGATTAAAATGCGTGGAGTATTTCTTTCGGAAGTAGATAACCATCGCCTCGATACGCAATTATCGCGATCACTTTTCGATAGTAAGTCGACAACACACGAAACAGTTCCTCCCACAACCTTCTCGCTCGAGAGCCGGCGCGCGAGTGATAGCAGCGCGCGCCCGCGCGGCGCGGTGTCCTTGTTTACGCAGCGCGTAGGCCGTAGACAAAAACCAAGGCCGCGCGCCAACCGAATTGTTATCGACATCGTTAAGAAATATTTAACGGCTTTATAGAATATTCACGCGCGCGTGGTGACTTTTTACATTCTAAATTAATACATCTCTATTATCGCTCAAAGCATTTAACGTTTGTTTGAAAAATAAGATTTACTTTCGTTGTGATCGAAAAAGTTTTCGTGTAAAATAATATTTATATTATTATTATTCTTCCCAAAATTTTGTTGTCTTGCATGATTTTAACAAATAATTTTTGAGATTTTAGTAAATCAAAAAAATAAAATAGATTGTCGGGAAAAATGTGACAATCCACCTTGATTTCTTAGTTCATTAAAATCACAATTCCGTTTCTCCTGAGACATGAAATTGAGAAACAAATAATAATAAATTGATTCTCATCATCTCCTACCACGCAAATAAATTATTTTATCATCGAAGATATAAAAACGATCTTGATTGCTTGTAATTAGAAAATTACTGCAATTGTGGCATTTTTATATTCGGATTTTCTATTTTAATCAATCTCCAAAGTACACAATTAATGTATTATAAAGTAGATGTGGAATACTTTGTATGTGTAAAAAATTATTAACAATGAGTAAAAGTATTTCAACAAATTAAGGAAACAATCACAAGTATAATATGATAATTACATTAATCTCTAAATTACTTTATCTCATACAATTTTTTTGCCTTCGCTAATATATCTATATAAAAAAAACATTATTAGAAAATAATTACTGCAAAAAAAGAAAATAATTTAGTAAATGTAAAATGTATAGAAAAATTTAAAAAATAGTTCCGCAGTAATTAAGAGCTGTAATGCAGTAATTATTTTTCCATGGTCATTTGGACGATCGTTACGTCTTTTGAACAAGTTTGAATGAAGATAAGCGCAATCTTCTGCTACGTACTATTTGATGAAAAAATGAGAAAAAAATGTACGGTTTGCAGAATGAATACCGTAAACTGACAACAGATTGAAAGATATAAATGGGAAACGAAAATGTGTGAGCGATTATTCGGCCCGCGAGTATTCTCGGATTGAAGTGACCGCCACTATGCCGAGCGTGCGCCCGCTTTTATGCCGGAACGCACCATCGAATCGCGCATTTTGCGGGAAGCAGCGTGCAGAGAGCGGCTCAGTGAGTCGTAAAATAACGAAGGTGTAAGGGCGGAAATGCAGACGCGGCGAAACTGCGATGCGGCGCAATTAAAACGGGGCTTGGACGCAGAACGAAATGTCCATTTCCTACTCGGCGTTAATTGAAAATGCAGTTATTTATCATGCACGATGGGATACGCTCGGCAGATCCGAAACGGACGAGGGAAACGATCCCTCGTGGCAGTTTGCCAAGCTGTAATTCGAACGACTTGGCAAAAAGAGATGGGGTCATATTTTACTACATGCTTCAGAAGACACAGCAAATCTGTTAGAAAAACTTATTTAGTTGCATAAATGTTTCGATCCGCTTTATTGTTTCACATTGCAGGTTTTATTTCTTATAAATGGGTAAAACTAATTATTTCTAACGGTTTACGTCTTTTTAAGACGAATTAGTTTGCAGCGATTTATTTGTTGTATCAAATATTTTATTTTATTTAACTTGATTTAACGGCGACATAGTTATTGTTTTTTTTTTATATCCATATAACTTTTGTTTAGCCATTGCGTATTGCGTAAGTTAATTCGTAAGCTTCGGAAGTAAAATCTGGATAAAAACTCACGCTAATGCCAGTTACACTTTGCGTTCTAATTTACTTTATTCGCGTACTTTGGATGAGTACCTAATTACCACCGTCGCGTAAACGTAGCATATGAACTTTGCGAACTTTCGTGAGAACTTTCGTTTTATGCGTCAAGTGGAAATCGTAAATCGCATTTCGCGTCGTATAAAACGTATCACGTGTGCCGAATAATTTACAGTCACGAGCCAAGAGATGAATATTTTCGTGAGTTCCCATTTCGCTTCTTACGATACTAGTGGGATCGAAATAAAGTTCCATAAAATACGATGGAGATTCGAACGCGTCGCAATAAAAATCGACGTTCGTTGGACATAAAGAAAAAACGACGGCAGGTCTTACTTTGCTTTCGTCGAACGAATTCCGTTTGATATATAAAAAGTTAAAGTACGACTGGCGAGAGAGCTAATGCAAAGAGATACACATGCGAGGAACTTAAACCCGACTCACCCTGAAACTCCTTTCGCGCCGCGCTGACGGAAGTGACGATGTTTGCGACGTGACCCAACACCGTTGCGAATAGCAGCAGACCGAAGAACAGCTGACCAATCACAAAGAGATACTCGCCCTTGCTTCTCGGTCTGGAAAGAATAAGGGGAAAAATATAGAGAATAAGAGATATTAAAGTGCTTCGCTAACGTTAAGCGACTTGCGTTTTTCGCTCCCACGGTTTTCACGCGACAATTGAACGATTTCGTCGCAAGAGAACAATTTTATGAATGTTCCTAAATATGCGCGAATAGAGAAATACGTTCCTTTGACTATGTCATAAAACAATTCTTTTTTACATCTGTTAATTAATCATTCATCACCGATGTCGTCGTTCCAAATGAAAACTAACTTTGAATAGAAATTCTTTTGTCCAACACAAATACATTGGCCGACGTGGAAATGTCTCCCCGGTATTTTTTCACTCTTTCGCATGAGTTTCTCTATTTTAAGTGCGCTAACAAAAATACTGGACTCATTTATTCGCAACTGTGTGATTCTCCTTTCTTTCTCGATTATACGGTTCTTCATCGAGTCCGAAAGAATGACTTCGGGCTTTCTTTCTTCTGCATTCGCAAACATTTTTATAATTAAAATATCCCATGGGCTTCAAATAAAAAAATTTAACAAATTTTGGAATTGCATATATAAAAAATTAAAACACAGACGTTGTGTCAAAGAAAATCGCAGTATAATCGGTATGAATGCATTCTCGATGCTGCATTGCAGAGATCTAAATACTGTAAAAAATTTATGAATTTGGTTATCGGTTATTTGATTGTTTGTCCGGCGGTTTTCTTTTATTTGAGTGGTTGGGATATTTCGCATTCACATTGCCGGCGATTTTTATCACAGCTACATTTTGGTTTAGCGTCGCGGTGCAGCATTATAACGTAGTAGCGGTGACGGTTTGTTCGTCGCTTTTTTATTCAAAACTGCAGACGGATCATCATCGCGCGAATCCGTGGAATTACACGCGGAATGTTATATGTGGTTAATGATAGCGGATTCGTGGGAATACCACACTGGAAATACGAACATATTATAGAATTATAAACAAAAAAAAAATCGTTATTTGAATTCTGGTAGCTGCGTATACACGGTCTATATATACTTTTATTTTATAAGTATTGATTTAAGAATAAATATAGTTAATGGATTACAATTGTGCGAAAGCTATTCCCGTGAGTTTCCTTGACGTTTTCGAAGAAAAGTATCGGATTTGCGAAAGACCAGATAGGTCACGAAATGACTATCACTCGAATTGTTGCATAATACGTTTTGCGACGGCTGAAACGGCAAAATTTCCTTTGTACACGTCCAAGACAAACTGTATATACCGCCATTCCATGTTTCATTTCATATGCTATTTACAAGATCAAATGTAGCTTGCTGTATAAAAGTAGAACAGCATGAATAAAATTTGCGAATAAGAGTTTGCATATGCGAATAAGAGAATTTCATGAAGAAGCTTTCCGAGCATTGAGAAATGTCTGGTCAAATATATCAACGATATATTCGCCCTAAATTTTCTTGCGTGTAACCCGTGTAACATGCATGTAACGTCGACGCATAAATAAATAAGTAAATACCTGGGCAGATCACCGATGGTCGTTAGGGCAAGAGTACACCAGTAGTAGCTTTGCAGGTATTGCTTAACAACGTCCGCCGTCTCGGAGTCGCTGAACACCCAGTTCTTACTGCCGAAGCCGTTGTTCTTATAAATAATGTGATAGAGGCACCCGTTCCAGTGAAAGATCACTAGTAAATAATGTATCAAGGAGGTGGAGCGAAACAGATTCGGGTAGTTCGTGTGTCGCTCGGTTCTGTCCATGAACGCCCAGAACCTACGTCAGAGACGGAGAAAGCGGTTTGAGAAAATTGGCGGAAATTCCGGGCGGTCGCGAAGCGATAAATTTCAGAATTCCTCTTAGAGGATATTCGGCGGCAGGGAATCACGTGGAGCGCGTTCAACGAACGTGGGACGAACGTGTTTTTAATCATCACGCGTACGACGGGGAGGCTCGAACTTGTGCCTTCAACAGGTTAAAATATGCTCCTGTCCTTTTTTTCCAATTATTATTTACGAGTGCGGCGAGATTCCGCCGTTCGTGCAATTCAGCGATTTATGGCGCAGCGTGGCGCCGTGATTGAAACTATCGCGATTAATAATTTACAGGATGGACTGTAGAAGACACCGAAAAAAGAAAATATTGAAAGAAGTTCATAATTTTCATTTTTAATTTTACTGCTATTTTTAGTGTTCAAGTTAAAATAAACTCAATCCACTGACTGTTATTTCAGTATGAGATAACGATTAATGAAAACGTTAAATAGAATGGGTTATTACGTTTACCATATTACATTTGTCTTCTCTTTAGTTTCGACCCCTTTTACCGTCAGTCTTCGTAAATATGTCTATGGTCTGTGTTCTCAATGCCACCATTTGTCACTAAATGTGGTCAGTGATTCCGAGTTCCGTTTGCTTAATACAAATGTCGCGTCCACAATGTCAATGTTAGATGGAAGTAGGATACGCACAATTAGTAATAAATAAGCCGGTGCCATCGGTCCTGACAAAATCGAATTTTACAAAGCATTGGCTGCCGGATTCATCGACGCAGAAATCTCGCGATAATAAGTCGCGTTTTTCTTTCACATAATGTTGTTTCTAATAAAGAATAATATTGAGATACAATACAAGCCACCCCGTTCGTTCAACGTATTTTTTGCGGTACGTCTGAAACGTTGATATCAGAATGTGCAAATGTTTGCGTGTAAAAGATCAGCATCGCGTTACTATGACATTAATCGCGAACTTTCGCAATCTTTTTCAATCTCGCTTTACTCCAAGTAAGTCACTTCACTTAATGCTGTTGCACGAGAGGAAATCCGAACTTGCACATTCGAAGTCAATTATAGTAATCGAAACGAGAAAAGAAATTTGCAACAATGACTTTAGTTTTCGGGTCGGATTCGTATACATGTTTAAATCATTGAAACGGAAATAAGATTTTTATGAGTTGAGAACGTTTTTGGATTCCGCGATATGTATAAGAATTTATAAAAAAAATATTTCAATTCGTTGCGCTCCACTTAATGCCGCGCCGAAAAATTATTGTGTATATCATGCATCATGCATTAAATCTATGATTTTTATAGTATATAAGAATATATGGCATCACATTAATAAGTATGATAAATAAAATATTGCACACACAAAAAAATGTTATCATAAATTTGGCATTTAAATTTATCATTTCATTTATAATTATTAAATAAGAGTATCGTAAATTTCGTAAAAGGTAGTAAAAAGATTGACAATTACCGGTAAATTTTTACGAGTCTAAAACTTCGCAGCATACTGTTAAATCCTATAGATAAGTATAAAAAGTCGAGGGGCAGCAGGCACAGGATGTCTATGTAAAACGTGGTGCTGTTCGTATAATGATTTCTCAATTTCGTGGCGTCGGTTTGCAGCACGCCGTCTTCCAAGTATCCCGTTCGAATGTGAAATACTATGTCGAGCACGTATAAAAAATCCGAGAAGTAGTCCAGGCAGAACCACACCCAACGAGTCTCTCCTGCATTCGCAAGCAAAACAATGCCCATTTTCAATATGTACAACATACGTATTTACGATTAGTATTAATTAATCCTTAATGCCCGATAAATCCTTTTTGAAAGTTAAATCTGCTTTTGAAATATTTCCTTTTTATGCCCGAATTCGTTAAAATCTTTTCATTTTCAATCAGTTATAATAGGTTCATGGGTCGAAATCTATTGATGCTTCCGTATTGATCACCATTATATTTAACCTAGCTTTTTGTATTCGTAATTGGGAAAAAGCAGCTTCTACAATGATCTGTATATGCAAAATATTTCATAGCGATTTTATTTTCTATTTAATTCATATGTTTCAATTCGCGTATCGTTTCATAAATCGTAGAGCTATTACTCGCTTTGATACTTAATTAAAGTAAACATTACAATTACGATCGTTTTAACAAAAATCTAATTCGTTTAATAAATTTCTCAAAACTCTTGAATATATAAAATGTTATTAAAAGCAATTTACTTTGGGGAACGTTTTCATATGGATAAATCAAAGAATACATATCATGACGTAATTTAATAATTTTTCGTGTTCAGGAGCGTTTTAATTTCTACATCCTATCTTATTAAAAGTCTTGTATTTATTGAAATCTATTTGAATATGGATCTCGCTTATGTGACATAATATAAAAACTAAATTCTTTTACAATTTCACGATTTAATAAATATCTCAAGAAACTAAATCAATGTATCTTCGATTCAAACACTCAATTTCTAAACTTTAAAAGAGACATCTCTTAGGACATGTCCTACATAAAACGCTCCTGTGAACGCGTTTAAAATTAAAATTCGCAAGAAGTCGTAAGCGCATTGCGGACTAACCATTGATCTCCTGGAAGGCAAACCTATAGATGATCACCCAGAAGTTGTAAAGAAAGGCAAGAGAAACCACCATCGACCAATAGTAACAAAGACGTCCCGCAGGATCGAAGATGAAGGACCAATTTGGCGCACCCGTGCGAAAATTCCTCGATCCAGGTTGGCCGGGAAAGCCTCTACTACCGCGTTGCTGTTGCTGTTGTTGCGCCGTGTACCTCCTGAGACAGTAATTCAGCGCAAACGTGCGCTGATTAATTACTTTTGTCCCTGGACACGTTCCGCGACACGCGGCCGTTCATTTTTTCCCGTTACCGTTCGCACTGTGTGCGAGGATTTGCGTATCAATGTGAAAAATTACGATGTGGAAAGTATTGAATGTTCGCAGCAGCCGGAAAAGAGCCCGTGCAATTTTGTACACGCGCCATGCGGCTTCATCGATTAAAAAAAAAAGTTTCCACTATATTATAGGGGAATTTTCCCCCTGCAATTTTGTTTCCGACAATTCCGTGCTGCTGTGAAGATATTTCTGTTTAAAGAAGCTCCTGGCACAATTAAGCGATCTTTAGGAATGCAAGAAACGCCGTCACGGTATTAAATAAACCTCCAAGAAGTCACTTGAATATTTATGATCCTTCACTACAGATCTTCTTCGTTACATTCATTTTCCTGAACTTTTATCGCGGATTTGATCTCCCACAAGGAGGGAAATTAGCATCAAATTGAATTTTTCCGCGAATACTCGTTCTTCTCGATATCAAAATATGGAAAAAGAATGGCTCTCAAGGATACGTAAACGAAACTTGATACCCGACGATAATTGAAATCGGTCGCCCGCGCGATTGCTCGCCAATGAAGTACTCACGTTTCAGTGCCGTTGCAGCTACTATTGCTGAGATGATTGACTGATGCCGGTGTGTGGAGGTGCGATTGGTCACGCGAGGACGTGAGCGCAACTGTATATGGCAGCTTGAATCTGCCCCTTAGGTGGTCCCTTCTTCTCGGCTTGCGGCTCAGATCGAGCTCGCTCGCCCCCCGATTCACGTATCCCCCCGAAAGCGAGTCCCGTGACGAGCTGAAGTATCGCTGCGACACAGAATACACCTACACCAATTACGATGTATGAAGTGTCACGAGGCGACGTTACTTTACGACTACGACGTTACTTTATATGCAAGAGTGCAACGACTACAGATTTTTAGCAAAAAAATTATCTACAAATGTATATTGTAATCTTTATAAATATCGCATATATATTTATAAATGAGCAGTTCAAATATGCTGTAAAATATATGTCATGGCACAAATGACCACCAGTCTCTTTTATTTATTGAGAAAAATTGGTCATCGATATGATTAATTTTTTTTAAATAAATTTTACCGAAACTCGCTGTTTTTCCCGTGACCATTGCACAGTCGACAATACCGGTTGTTTAATGTACTCATCATATTTTGCTCAATTGCTGGCTACATATACACGGGCAATACATAGCTGTTTATTTTTCATCTCTCGGAGATTCTTGTTACACATATTTTCCATATCGGTTTTTTCCGTCGAACCATTAAGATATATGGCTCGTATACGCGGTTGTCGCGCATAATGAAACGGATACTGCGAACATTGTTATCCGCTCGCGGGATTGTTATTAAAATTTTTTTCCGCGTCGAATAGTTTAGTATTAAACGCGCCTGTCCTGGCAAACTCAGAGATGCCTGCATGACGCTTTTTACAAAAGTAAATACAATACCGGTTATTTCGTTGCTTTAACCCTATTGAAATAGTTAACTGGTTAAAGCACCTATGTTATATAAAGGATCTTTTCCTCTATTTTCTTACTTTTCCATTGTGTTTTATTCGTTCTCATTCTCTTTATCTATCCCGTAATGTCGGATATGATAACAATGTAAATTCATTCATATTAAAAAAAAAATGTTTTTTGCATTGCGTGCATATATAAAGTTTATTTATTAAAGAAATTAAATCTTGATAACTTTATGAGTATTTTTAGAAGTTCCTATAAAAAGATTCTAATAATATAAATACGTGAATTCACTTTTCTCGGTCGAACTTTAAGTTCTTTCAACGTGGATAGATTTGAAAAACCGGTAAAAATCAGATTCTGGGAAAGAATATTTGACGACCGACATCGAAGTGTTCAATGACAGCGAGTTCACGTGCAAAATGTCCTCCTCGGGACGTTTCCCCGACGAGTGTGGCAGTGAAACGAATATTTTATCGTGCGATCGCGGGCAGTAACCAACCTGCTGCTGCTGCTGATAGTAGTAGTGGTGAGTGGGTGTGTGTCGGCCCATGAATTTACCGCTGACGAGGTCCAAGAGGCTCTGCCTCGAGGGTAAAACCCCCCTGGACACGTTCTCTGCACTCTTGGTGTCATCCTCCTTCCCCCTGCCGCCGCCCCCGCCTCTACCGTCGCCGGACCTTCCGCTTCTGCCGTACTTTTCGCCCCCGTAGCTCAGGGCGGATGCGGAGCCGCCACTCAGACGATGCCTCACCCCGCCTATGACACCTGCAACATCAAACGGTGGTGGCTGTAAACGACCATTCCTTTTTAATCCTATGATGCTTTTGCTAGTTTAGTGCTTTCTCACTCTATATCTACTCGTATTTTGAAATATCTCTTTTCGTGGACATCTGCGATTATTGCGATTCATCAAGATTAAATAAATTTTTTTGGCAGCTTTTAAAACTTATTGTATAAAGACGTCTGCAATATTGTTTATTAATTATTTTAATAATAACTTTTACACAATCTGTATAATACATTATATATTTTCTAAATTCTTAAGAGATTCCTCTACAATTTCTTTTCTTTTACTATTATTCCTTTTACTTCTCTAAGTTCCTTTATAGAATTTATTTCTATAATTATAAATACGTATATATTTCTACTTTTGCGTTAGAATTTTATGCTTTCTTGTTTTATAATAAGAGATTTAATAAAATTAATATATACCGAGAGAAAGTGTTGTTCCGGTAAGAATATTAAGAATTTATGGTAAAGTGATATCTATACTCAGAAAAATGTTTTAATAAACCTTTGCATCGGTATCATCTGCAGATATAATGATGAAGTGCAGCGTATAAAGAATTCTATTCACAATCAGATATTTCATTTTTCTCATAAGTATATAGGATTTCCTACGTAATGAGGCGGAGTAAAGTACAATGTGCGTGAAAATAACAAAGAGCCTAGTGTGAAAACGTGAGAAATAGAGACTCTTTTTAAAACCTCAGTTATATGAATTAAATTCCGACAATTTTGTAATAGGATTTTATTAAGGTTCGTAAAGGAGTTTTTGTAAAAACCGATTAGAATACCCAATTTCAAAATTTGTAACGTGTAGCCTTCCGCTTATTGTCTTCAAATTCTCTGTTAAATATACTTTGTTAAGTAAGTAATATGAATCCACGTCAGAAATAATGCCGACTCGGTGCAACTCAAGGCCAAGCACGGCAAATCTCATTGAAAATGCGAGGAGAAATAAGCAAGTTCCCCCGGAGGTGGAGCATATCCCGGTATTATCTTCGTGCACGATGACACCTGCGACGTCAAAGAGACTGCAACGGAACGGAACGAGTCCCGTTTTCTTGCAGCACGAGATTACGGCTCATCCACTTTTGCTAGATATAGTAACGAAGCGTGACATGATAAGGGCGCAAAATCCGCGCGGAGAAAGCTCGCGTTTCGCTCCTGTCGTCCTGTGAATTCGTTAACCCGGAATAAGTCTCGGGGGACTATTCAGTTATCACGCACCGATAGCTAATTTTTTTCTGCGCTAAATCTGAGTTGCGATTTGTTTCTAGTCGGGCAAAAATTCTTGCATATATTTCGGCGGTTTTTATATTATATCTACTGCTGCAAAAGTGACAAACGAAATTGTGTCGTGTTACATTTTCGCACTATAAGCACGAAAAGATTAATTTTGCCAATCAACATGAGACGTTTAAAACTTTCTGTTTTTATACAGAAAAAGTAAAAGTGTGTATGTGTGTGTGTGAGAGAGAGAGAGAGAGATAAAGAAAGGTTCACGCCGAAAGAGGCTCGGATAGAGGAAAATGAGGAAGAGGGTGAGTAGAATAATTAAATAAAAAGTGAATGAAAATACGTGACCGAGACCTATTGCACAAGAATAACGAAGTGTTAGACTCGAGAAACGTCATAACGAGATTCCTGCTCTCCGGAGCTGTTTCGCAAATAATCTCGCGCTCGCGCGCCCAGCATCCTCCATTAAGGCGGCGGAGAAAAACGATCGCAAGAAAATCTGCGCCGGCGTTCTCCTTCATTACTCTCCTCTGTTATTTTCCCGTTAATGCGATGTAAAATAACACTGTGCAAAACAAGCAGCGAGGAATTTCGTCGAATACGAGTCGAACGAGCTCGCGAATTTACGTTCGATAATGGTATGCCGACGAGTAATGCCTCTTGATGGTTTCAAGCGCCCGGAAAAATAACGGCTGTTTAATTGTTCGATTAATTAATTTATAATTTATAATTGTAAGCTATTTATTTTTAATAAATTCCAGCTAATTAATTTACTTCTCTAACTGAATTTAAGACAAGAATGCAATCTAATTTTTTATTGCGTTGTATTTGAATGTAGAAAGAATATTTTATTAACAAAGAATCGATAAATACAAATGACAGATGATTCCAATTAAAGTTGAAAGTGCCTTGTTAGGATCTCACGTCCGAGAGAAAGTGTAGTTTGGTGGGTATAAAAGTAATTGCTTTCTGGCTCCCAAGAGGATTAATAGGATAAGTTTCGAAGTAAGGAAGAACTAAAATAAATTTAAGCACTTAGGCTAAAGACACGTATTGTAAAAAATTGAAAAGCGTTATATATTGGCCATTTTCGATGCGTCGTAAAGGAAATATCAATTATAACTTCAACAACTAAGGAATTTATCATTATTTTAAAATATTATCTAAGTTTTTCATAATATATACACAATTGATTAAGAAATCTATCAAATTTTAATTTAACCCGTACGAGAGAGGAAATCAAAAAGTTCTAATCTTTTCAAAACGGGGCTTACTTTACTCAGAATAAGCGGCTAAAATAATTTTAGATCGACCGAGTCGGAGGTCCTGATGAATAATGCGCAGCACGCCCGACGGTCATTATGGCAGGAGACGAATTAATTTTAGTTGGAAGCCGCGTCGCGAGCGGGTTTATTCGCGTTGCGGGCACGACGTCGCGCGGTCGCTTTGGACGAGGACCATTGTACTGTTCTCTCAAAGACCGACAGTACGCAAATATTGTGTTCGGGTAAACGTACACACGACATACGTACGAACGACATGCGGCACGACATATAGCCGTGACGGCAAGCACATGACTCTCCAAACCGAATTTACATGTCCGGGCAACGCACGTTCTTTATACCGAATTTTATTGACCTGGCCTGCTTGGCGGGCTTCCCGGGTGATCCTTTCTGATGGCAATTTGCGCGGCGATGCGCGCGTTGCGCATTTTAAAACGTTAATCAAAAACAAAAGGGGGAACGTCGAAGCTCATAAACCGCAATTTATGACCGTTATGTGCCGCTCGCGCGAGAGCGGTTCTTCCAGCCCTTTTTCCCGATCTTCGAAATGAGAAATCTTTTATGGATCTCTCGGCGATTTCGTTTCTCGATTTTTTTTTCGAAAAAATAAAAAGAAGTTACTAAATCGTGATTTATTGCGAGATCGAAATATTATTGCAATGCAGACCATCGCGAAAATCTTGAATACAGATTTCATTGGCGCACTAAAAAATGTTTTATGACTACGCGTGTTGCTGGCCATTTGTGTCTCCCGTAAAATAAAAGGTTGAGCAAGATTTTGATAACACTCGGATGCGTATAAAGCCTCGTCACATACTGCGACATGCATGTACATCTGTAGTTTTAAATGCGAATGAGCTCTCTATACGTGAATGCACGTCAAGTTTTGCGGGATATTAACAGCAACGATTTTGGTAATCTGAAAATTCGAAGTTCGTATGCCACGACAGCATCATTTCTGGAATATGCCACTTCACGAACGGACGACTTTTCCTCCGTGAAGGACATATTCCCTTTCGAATTTTTGCGAATGAAAATATCGCGATTCCAATATCCGCCTCTCCGGCAGGCTCTCGTCCGCTCTCACTCGCGTAGAAGAAAAGTAAGTTTAATGGTGACGCCGCCCTCCAAACGGCTAAACGGAAATCTCCGTGAGGGGAAAATTGAGAAAGTGCAGCGTCGACGAGGGGCGAAGTAATAAAGTTAATTGCCTTTTGTTGTTGCGACAGCTTGGCAAGGCCGGCAAAATTGAACGAGTATGAGCACAAGACACAAAACTGTTATGTTATCATGACAGAAATTGCACTTTAATTTGCCTTTTTTAAATTTGTTTTTCGTTTGTTTATCTTGCATAAAGTTACAGCGAGTATTCAACAGTTACAGAGAGTATTCAAAAAAACAAGTAATTATTTCAGCTTTCTCGTGTCTCTTTTATGGAGAAATTTGATACGGTGTACCAGGCTCCTCGGAAATATCTCTTCAAAAATGTTATTAAGTACAGATCGGACTGATGACCCGGAACGAAATGTGACGCGGATAAGGCCTAATATCCTACATTGTTGTAGAAACAATTTCGTGTACAGTGCGACGATTGGGACGTATTATCATAGAAGTTGTATCGATCGTAATGTTCATTCTAGAGGAAAACGAGAAATTGTCATGAAATTATATACGGCGACATGTGCAAAATACGTGCTGCAAATCCTACGCAGCAGTATGCATTTATTTCCAAATAATACGCACACAACGATCGCTTATTGAGCCTTATTGTTATTTTTGTTAGACAACTATTAGATAAGTCGACGATTGTATTATTTAAGAAATTGCAAACGCTAATAAATGGCACGACGTTTAAAAAAAAAAAATCTCCATAGTTTTGAATCTGATAGAGGCTATAAATACTGCACGATTTTGACGCGTTTATTGTCCCTTCTAAAAATCGTGTGCGACGTCGACATCAAACAGCGTCTGCTCCTATGCCGATTTCATCTATCAAAACTGAACAAATGAAGGTAAAACAAGATAAAAGGGAAAAGGGGAAGAATCAAAGGCTCGAGGTAAAATTAAAATGGATGTATGTTCTCGATGGAATAAAGAACGTGATAGAAATTTCATTCCGGACGTGTTTTTGACAGTGCGTGACAAGCACAAATGGAACTCGAAAAAAAGGAGCGCGACGGGTGGAACAACAACAATATTGCAGGTAGGCAATGGGTGTCCAGATTGCCGAAATAGAATCGGGTAAGCTTTCAGAGTTGCTCCGAAAAAAATGTTGACTGTTGCGAGGACTATTGTGCATTGGCGTACGGAAATATTCGCTACAGAAAGAAACATTGAAGCCGCGCGTATTTCGGTACGTGAATGTGCAAAGATGGATTCGCAACGAGTCAATTGAAGGATGGAACGTTGCATCGAGCTGCGCAGACCATTTCTGTATCTAAAGTATCGTCACCGATATAGAATTCCGTATCCATCGGACTGCGTAAACTTCGGCGACAAGAGTAGCGCATCAGTTTTATGCGTTATCGAGCGTGAAAAATGCAGGGTGAACAAACACGCACGAAAAAAATTAAACTGAATAAATTTTAGGATGAAAAATCGTTATCTGTACTAAATAAACCCACGGTACAGTGCATTAGATCATAAAAAAAATTGTCTTAAAAAAAAAATTATTCTAATTTCTTGGGTTTCTGTTTATTAACTTTAGTTCTTTGTTCGCTAAAACTTAGAATGGTAGATAAATTATAATATACGGTTTATCGTTCGTGCAGTGCACATCGCGACTTTAACGTTCGCGACTACTAGCGTCGTTATCAAACATGTAAGTAGATATGATTGGAGAGTCCCATTAAAACTTACGTCAAAGCTAGTTGCGGACTAATGTTGCAATTTGCGACAAACAGTCTGCCAAGAGATTGCGCCGTTATTATAACGCGCCTTGTAGCAGCGCTAGAATCAATATACATTTAATCGATAACAGTTCATATCGCAGAAGAGCTATTCTGCTAATCGTTTCTAACGGAGTTCGTAAACCAAAGTAGTAGTAGTAGACGCCACAGCGCATAAACCAGACCAGAGTGGAGTAGTAAAACAAACGGTGGATCCCACGTCGCGTCGTCGGTATAGAATTTCAGTGATATGCATCAATATACTTGGACGCAGCGTAACAGAAGTTCTGCAATGGAAAGATAATTGGACTAAAAACAACGCGCTGCAACAAGGCTATTCGAATGCAAAAGTTCTTTTCTATTTTAAAGCTTTTACATTAAATTTTTCGATAAAATCGACCAGAGAGACGAGATTCAATTACGATGCAACGAATCTAGTTCGGCATGCTATATTAACTTCGTTTTGGAGATATTAAGCGGCAACATCTTTTAATTTAGAAATAACACGGCGATTCGTAAACTGAAGGCAAAAATACGCGGGTAGTGAGAGCCAATATGGAAATGTCGCGAGAAGAAAATCTAAAATAATATCTAACAAAGACGAGCTGTATTAAAGTGCAATTAACGTATTTAAATAAAATAGTAAACTTTTTCCTAGCGAAAACCATCCTGCTCGGCAAAATTCCACGTTAAATGAAAATCGTAAAATGAAATCAAAGTCGAAAGCACTTTGCATTGTTGAAAATACAATGCTTTCACCAGATACGACAAGATTCCTTTTTTTCCAATAAACTAATTTAACCGTCTTTCGTGCTTCCTCTAATAAAAGAAATAATATTTTGTTTAAATTATTACGTGGAATTTGAAAGTTATAAAAAATATAGAATAATAATACTTCGAAATTTATTTCTTTTAAAAATATAAAATATTATATAATATAAATATAAAATGTAGAACAGAATATATATATATATATATATATAGACTATTAATATTTCGAAATTTATACGCTAGTGGATTCTCCAAGTACCTATGCTCTAAAAGTTCTTAACAATTATCTCTTAATTCGGGCATGTGATAATAGCATACCTCGTTATTTAAGCTTATTATAAGATACCGGTACCTCTTGCGAGAATTTTGAGAGTAACAGACTCGCATTACACGAAAACTCGTTTGCTCTTTAATTAGTTAATACGCCAGACTTTCTACAATCGTGGAAATTCATGAAAATTGCTATCACTAAATTTTTTATGTTTCAAATTTCTCCCCGTGTTAGAAATTCAAATTTGAAACTTAAGTTGCACTCAGGTCAATCGGAAACAAGTTATTCGCATATTACGCATGTAATTACCAAATGCAATTTCGCCGTAATTGTTCATAATTGAACCGCACCGAGTGCGGTCAATGCAATGACTTTTTTAGCATTTAGATTGAACAGTTGCAGCGCGCGTCGTTTTTAGTACAATTATCTTTCCCGCACAATTCTGGGAAAACGTAGAAAAAGGTCTCTCTCTCTCTTTCTCTCTATTTTGCGAAATTATTCGCGATTCATCAGCAAACACAAATTTTCTTATACCTCTATCTACACAACTTTACTATCTTCTGGCATAGTGGCATCGTGTATATGTCCGAGAATCGATATGTAGATGCGCAGAAAAACAGCTATTAGTATCTTGTGCCGGCAGAAATTGCAATATCGATATTATGCGCGGGACGCCTGCAAATAAGAACTAAAAATAGGCGGTTATCGGCTGACCGTTCGCGCGCGGTGAAGGTATTTATGTCGCACTTGACACATCTATTTTCACGTTGGACGTGCCTGTGTCCCAAGTTTTAGATTTTTTTTCCCGTCGAGTTTGATCCGTCCAACTTCGTCGAATCGTTCCGTGAAATTCTGATACACGCCAGAAGCCTCGACCGACGAAGCCATGCAGAATACGACATCCCTATTTTTTTTTTAAATAAAAATTTACTGGACGCGAGACTTCAGTTACGGTCAATTAAATCGACGGGAAAGAGCAACGGATTGTCAATCGGATGAAATAATGCCCGTACACAACTGCTAGTACGATTAATCGTCAGTGTCGATATTCTGCAGATATATCCTGGTATATAATAAATTTTGCGATTTTCCATCTTTTAAACGATAATTCGCGGCAGCTAGGGACGGCATTACGCGACCCCGATGTATATCAATAACACTATATTATATTTCGTTACCCGGTTAATTCATAATCCCGCGTTCGTATTTACTCTAACCGGCATGTGAAACATTTTCATTATGGAATTTGCTGTCCCGATGCAATTGAATTAATGCCACTGCCGCGCGTAAAATACTTTCGTCCGCGGCGAATACGCGCCACCACCGCTCTATTCATTGTGATTAAAGCTTCGCGTTTCCGTATACGATTATTAGACTAATAATTTAATTAAATCAGCACTTTGTATTCCCGTCTTTCATCCAGCGGGAGGGAGAGGACAGAGACGGGAAAGCGTTTCGCTCGCGAATCAAAATTTCGACATGCACGAACTGAATTAATATATAATGTAAATTAATAATACGGATTAATATTTGTGAATTAATCGCAAACACAGAGCGGTGACGCGAACACGCGTCTTTCGCGTTGTGAGAGGAGTCGGGGAAATTTTTATGACCGCACTCTTTGTTCTCGTCAATCGGGTTGTCGTTCCCCCTCGTTTAACTCGCGAAAATAAAAGCGCGATCGATAATCCATGAGAGGCGGCATCGCGGCACCGCGTCGTTCCCCCCTTTCCCTCCTCCCCCGAAACGACTTCCCCTATTAAAATTTACTAATTAAACACGCGTCATAAACGACGGCGATTTGAACGTATTGACCGGTGGCAGAGACGTTTTCGACGGCGCGTCCGACTCGCAGAAATAATCAACGTCACGTCCCGCAGATTTCATAGCTCGTCCCACGTCGCCGCCTTTATAGAGGATAGCCTCCCACGCGCGCCCCCCTTTTTACGAGATTAAATTCCGGTCCCGGGGCAGATTCCAGACCGTAGGCGCGATACGAACGACGAGGCTCGAGGCGAAAATGGCCGAAAAAACGATGGAATTTGCAATATAAATAGACATGTTTTTGAAATACCTGAGATATTGAGTAGGTGAGAAAACGACAGGCCCGAAGGCCGAGCTGGTTGCACTCAAGTTCGTTGTGGGGTTACAGGAACGGTGTATTTTGGAAATATGCACGAGCTGCGGTCGCGAAACTATTCACTTATGCCGGCCGGTGTTTCAACTACGCAGGAAAGTCAAAAACCCATGTCACGCGTCGATACGCAACGCGTCGAGCTGGTTATACTTTTCCCTCCGAATGCTTCTGTCGATATGCGGGGTATCTAAAATAACGACACGATGTTGGCGACGTTGTAAAGACTGTTCGTTTTTTTTTATCCGAGCTGTTTTTTTACGCCAGCAATGTTTTTTAACGGATTTCACCTCTCTTTGCCGGTTAGTCCCAATTTTCACTTCCAGTCCGAATATTTTGCAGACCATAAATACTGACGGAATTTTTCTGTTTCCTCGAGGGTATATTTCCTCTCACTGCTAAATTTGTAGTGTCAAGTTATACCCAATTTCAGTAATTTTTAGCCGTTCCCATAAGTGGCCACTGCTAAAAAAATATATATCGTTAATTTAACTGAACCAATGAAGTTGAAATAATACTGTTTCATGTTAAAATAATAAATGCCGACCTACATGGTAGTTAAATAACAAAATGTACTAACTCAAGGTACCGATTTATATTCTTCGATATTTAACAGTACGCTTATAAATTACACTATCTTTTGTACGCTCAGATTTTAAATATTCACATTAAATTCATTGGAGAGCATGATATTATTTAATTTATCTGTCACCGAGTCGCTGAAGATGCAGAGCCGAAACGATTTATAATTCGTATTATAAATCGCGATTAAATTATTAAATAAATGTTACACAGCGTTAACTCACGCACAACTAACCGCGTTTAACTCCCAAAAGCCCATGCATTTTTCTACGTTAATGCTGTTATTATTGCCGCACGTTCCGTTTCTCGACCAGCACGGTCGCTCGGCTACTGCGCGGCGTTATGTACGAGTATTTCGTTTCGGAGGTCGAGCGACCCGCGTCACGTCTCCCGTGCTCCTCGCCGCGTTTACGGGGGGAAGCAGAGCCCCGCCGGAGACGAGCGACGGCTGATCGAGCGAGGTGAGTTCTCGTATCAATTCGGGAATCAACAATTACCTGCTTCCTGCGTCTCAACGGTGATCGACATCGCGGCGCGTTTCGAGTCCCTCTGGCGTAGGCGTCCATCGTCGCGAGTGACCGCGTCACAATGAAGTTGCCGCGGATTCGAATACAAGCGTCAAAGCGTTTACGCGACACGCATTCCAACATGGCCAGGCGTCGCGTCTCCCGCGCTCCCCGGTCGCGTTTCCGGAGGGCAAGCACCGAAAGCAGAGTCCGGTCGGCCGTCGGAGCGAGGTGAGTTCTCAATCGGTATCAATTCGGAAATCCGATCGACAATTACCCGTTTCCTGCGCCTCAACAGTGACCGGCTTCGCGGCGCGTCTCGAGCCCCCGCTGGCGTATACTACTGCGTAGGCGGCGAGCAACCCGGCCGCGACGTAATGAAGTTGCCGCGGATTCGAATTCAAGCGTTACGGTTACGCGACGCGCATCCAACATGGCGGGCGAGTAACGTTCGGCGGTGCCGCGGGAAGCGGCGGACGATCGTTGCGTCGGCGTCATCGCATAGAATCAACCTGCCGGAGACTCTGCCGGAGACCTAAACGGTCCTGAAGCGGTCCTAATCATCGGCGCCTCCTCGAGGGACGCGTCACGCGTTTGCACGAGGGACCGGAGCGACGACACGGAACGGAGCGGAGCGGAGTGGCAGGACGAGGGGCGCGACGCGAGATGGTGGGGCGTCGGGGCACTCGGGCGGGGCGTCGGGGAAGGTGAGTACATTCTCCACATTGCGATGCTCGCGAATAACTGCTCGCCGACATTTATTTCGGCTCGCGACAATTCGACGTCGTCGTTGCGCCAGGCGTGCGCGCGCTCCGACATGTCGTTCTTGACAATCTCGACGTCGTTGTCGAAGACAAACGGAAACGCCGACAGGTGCATCTCGCCCGGTGTACAATCTCGGAGACGGATTTGACTCCGGTTCAATACTCTCTCGCAGTTGCAAAACGTGTCTCGCGCTTCCGAGCGACTTTTCAGCTTGGATTCGGACGCGAGTCCCCGGAATTTTGCTCCGAGAATCTCCGCATAGATTTTTGCGAGTATACGGGGTGGCCGGATAAATTCGCGCGCGCATCATCTGGTATACCATCTGGTATACCAAGATGTCACGATTAAATCCGAAATCGATGTTTTTTAACATTAAAACATTAAAAAAAAATTGATATAATAATGATATTATAATTAAATATTTTGTTGTTTGTGTACCAAATAAAATTCCACGTAAGAAAGGAAGTTCAATACCCGAAATTATTAGGAATAAAAATCTTAATATATGCGCATTTCATGTCCAATTCTACCAATGTAGATTAACTTCAATCTCGATTTAACTTACCTTTCATCTTTTTCTAGTTCTTAGAAAAAGATAAAAGTTAACCGAGATTAAAGTTAATCTACATTGATAAAAATAGACCTCAGTCGTGGAAGTTTGATCTACGAAAATTCTGAATCTTCAATTGCTCAAAATTAAAAGAGATTATTGCACTGCTTGAACCTTATGTTAAAACAAAATGTCAAGATAAATATGGTCGAGATGAAATCGATTTTAAGTTGGTAAATGTATCGCACGCTACGCTAAGCACGCACGCAAATCCACCATCAGCCTGCGTGTGCATTGTTTTTTTTTGTCACCGTCTGCGGATTGCGTGTTGCAACGATCGCGAAATGCATTTTCGGTTGGCCGCCCCCGCATTTTACGGCGGATTCGGATGAATCTGACGGGTAATATCCCGAAGTCGGTCTCTCGCGTGGCTCGCCGGGGATATTTATGCAGCCACGATGGACCGTAACATATCTCGATCGCGTTCCTTATTTAAGATTCGGATTCGCATGCGAGGGGCGAACGCGGATTTCCATTTATCTGTTATCATGTATCCTTGTTGCGATATTTCAGAAGTACTCTGCAAGGCGCAGAATAATGCCATTTGCCTCTTAATGCCGAGGCAGCAGAATCACGTGCGTTCTTGTGTTCCGAAGATCCATCCTTTGTTATAATCGATAGACTGGCGGTGAAGAATTTATTCGATTCTGCTCTCGGCACGAAGAGTAACGACATCGATTAATCTTACAAATTTTTCTTATAAATCGATGGTAGATCACATGACATAGATATTTAATAAAATAAGAGAGCTTCTACTTTAAATGTATATGGGTTACATTGCTTCTTATCGATTAAGACGACGCACAGAGAAAAATAATCGTTCTACAGCCAAAGAAAGCATTTGCTTATTTTATTTTATTTCTCTTAAAGTAAGTTTGTGCTGCACCAAAGAATATTTTCTTACTAATAGTTTTTAAATATCTTGACACAAGTCTTTGAAAAGTATATTGTTTCGAGTAAATGTAATGCTTATAATAATTTTATAGTCGATTTGCGGATACATAACCTTATCAAATACTTAATTCGCAAATCTACCATAAAGTCATTATAAGCATTACATTTGCTCAAAACAGGTTTCTAGTTTTCAAAGACTTGTGTCAAGATATTTGAAAGCTATTAGTAAGAAAATATTCTTTGGTGTAAGCAAACTTGCTTAGGAGAAATAAAATAAAATAAGTAAATGCTTTCCTTGGCTGCAATGTAGAATGGATTATTTTTATGTGTGCGCAATTAGTGCGTACATGTAAATTGATAACGTATTGTGCAAATGATATTTCTATAATATTTTTACAATTTGTTTTTCTAAAAAAGTAATAGAATATGCACATCGAAAAGAAATATTAGAGAAAATGTCAGAGAAAAATATCATTTTATCAAAAGCAGTTGTGCAGTAAAGATCTCATTATAATTGTATGAAAATAACTTGAACGTGTGTGAAAGTAGAGAATTTCAAATATTACATCATATCTCTATGACAAAATATCTGTATTTTCTTTCGTGTTATCATATAAATAAAATATGAATAAATCTCGATTTTCCTCGAATCGTCACGTGAATTTAATGTTTTATACATGGAATGTAGAAATTCTGTATATAAATTCGCATTCTTTCTTTAAAGTGTAACGTCTGGGAAGTGAAGGAAGAAAGTAAAGAAAAAGAAGAAAAGTGGTAAATACATGTCGGTGTACTAAACGAATGACGCTATTATCGATAACTGATGCGGACTATCTCGGAACTAATTACGTCATTATCGGGTTAATGCTCGAGCTTACTTCCAGGCGCTTTTAGAAGCGTGACAACAACGACAATCCTTCGACAACCCTCGTAAGATCGGATCGATTCTTTCGAACACGTGTGCGCTTGTTTCGAATATAATCGAAACGATACATTATACGCGCGCCGAATTCAGGAGCGGAAGAAACTTTGAACAACGTTCTCTCTTTTCCGCGTATATAAATGCGTTAGGATAACTTTCAAATTTCCGATTGAATTTAAAAGACATAAAGTTACAATCCCGCGTATAAAATGTCGTTAAATTCATGTGACGGTTCCAGGACGGTTCCAAGTTTGCCACATTTCTACTATATATAGACGACTGAAATTTCCTGTTGCAATCCGTGTATCAACAGCATTGCCTGCAGGAATACTGCGCGGCGTAGAAACACGGTTGTTACGTCGTTAGCCGATATTTTTGGTCGGGAAAAATTCTATAACGAAAAATAGGATATCCTATTACCGTGAAAAATAAAAGCCCCCGACGAGTGTTTTCTATTCAAGCTGCGTGAAAGCTTTGTAGAACGGCGCGCGAGACACGCGGGATTACAATAGAATTGTATCGCGTCTGGCACGTGCCATTGATTTTCATTACGCGCGTTCGCACTTACAAACCGTTAAATTACGAACCATTAATTTGACTGCCGTAATACTTAAAGCGACCGGCCCGGCGTGTCGGGCATCACTCGATCGCGCGTTTTCGAATACAGCTCGTCGAATTATATTTTCACGAATGATTTAGTCGAAATTCTGTGGTCCTTCCTACAAAATCCATCCCGATTGGATTTCATCGGGATTTGATACAGTGTGTGCAGCATAATCGAGTGGCAATGCATCGGAATTTCGTAATGTAAAAAATTTAGTTTTTTCCAATAATCAATCAAAATAAAACAATGATACGCACTACACATGTATATTTTTTGATAGATATATATATCTCGAAAAAACTCAAATACTACGAATGAACCAAGAAATTTAAATGCATAAATAAATGATGCGAAATACATTAGGTTTCTATCATTTGCTGAAGCTTGTTTTGAGGAGAAGTATATCTTTAAAGATGATATTCTTTCTCGGTATCCCGTTTCAAAAAGTTAATGCAAAAGCATTTTCCCGAGAGAATTCTTGCGCATTTTTCTTATGCACGTCGCGAATGGCGCAAGCACCTGCTTTCGGAATCTTTTCAACGGCTTACGCGATCGTCCTGTTAAGCAGGGCTGTTCTATGCATACAAACGGAAAGACGAAATGGTCAATAAATGTTACCGCATCCGAGTGAGTAAATATAGCTTCAGGATCTGCATTATGTTTCCTTTGAATTTTTTAAAAGTGTTCGTAAAGCATGCACAGAAAATTTGTCCAAACAAGACAAATGTATTATAGTTCCGATTTAATTCGTTTATTCGTTTATTCGATAGACGATCTTTCGCGAATGTCAGAATAATATATAAATTCGCGAGTATAATATCTATAAAATTTAAGTTCACATGGATAAAGAGAAACTATGTTTTAGTGACATATTTATCGTAATTAAATTTAGCATATTGCTTTTATATAGATTCCGTTTAATATCGAAGACAATATTGTCTTTTTCAAAAACGTTTGAGATTTAAAATTAAATTATATTATTTCCTTTATCATAATCGAATCTATAATAAATTGAACCAGAAAGATTTCTACAAAGATAAGATATCTTTGCAATGTATATATTATACATATTTTATAAAATAGATTTTATCAAAAATCGTAATAAAAAGCTACTTTATAAAAGCTGCTTTATAAAATCTCTTTTTGTATTTAGACGAGTACGTCTTCACTAAAAATCACTCGATGAATTGCTACATCCGTCCTTTTATCTTTAATAGTAGATGCAAGAAATTTCGTGATGGAAGCTTCCGCCGAAATTCTGGAGGAACGTTCAGTTGTGTTATGTTAGCAAGTTGCACTTTGGAAACTTTACGAAATTCTGTTTTCGCTCGCATATCCCATTCCTCTTAGAAAGTACACTAGGTACTTCTGTATAAACGCACCTGCGTCGGTCAGAGATGATAAGAAAAAATTATTGCTTGAAGAACGTTCTAGTCAGTTTCTTTCACGCAACAATTTATGTTCTCCAAATTATAGTATTATTGAATATAAGAATGTTACAATAAAAATAGAAAAAATTGTTAAAAATTAACGAAATATCTCTCTAAAATATCGTCAAACATTTTGATAGCTTGACTAATGTTTGCAACAATTGGCACAAATTGATGATTTTGTATTATTGCATATACATCCCATATGTTTCAAATCTTTAAACATTTTCTGCACAATGTGGAATTAATTTAGATTAATGTAAAATTTTGCCTGCAGTTAGTTCAAATTCGACATACGGTTCAATTAATTATTCATAAGTTTCTATAAATAGATGGTATGAGATCGATAATTCATTTTCACTTTATAATTGGAACTGTAAAAATTGTTTTTCTGCTATTCAAATAAACTTATTAATATTCAATAGTTAAATCAAAATAAAACATATTATTTCAGATTTTCGCATAATCAAATATTTTAAAATAGTTACGTTTTTACAGGATATAAATAAGCAATTTTAATGAAATTAAGACCAAATTTAATTTGGAGATATAAAACGGCGTTTTAATGAGGTTGTTATGACAAAATTTAACTTGGAATACTATTGAATTCATATTAGAGCAGTTAATTTAAATTTGCATGAGAGCTATTCGGCAGATGGTTACAATGCTAAAACGATCGTATCGCTCGAACGCATAAACCAATTCGCGGCAAAATTGATCGAGCTCGACGGATAAAAAATACTTTTTGTTGGTTGCAAATGGTTGTAGTGAAGTCGGGAGGTGAGTGTACCGGTTTCGCCGCCGGTTGATCCTGTCAACAAGGTACGTTGGAAGTCTGTAAGCCGCTGACACGTACATGGCACGAACACGCGCACGTGTGACCGATAGATACGTAACCAAGTTGCCCCCACAAATGTACTCGCACCCTGAAAATTCGAGCTTCGCAGCATCCGCGAGTACAAACAAATATTTGCTCGCCTCGTATTGCGGCAATCTCTGTTCAGAGATGCCTCTATGGAAATTTTCATGACATGCGAGCCCTTTTGATCCACCGTATTCCATCCGCAGTTAATCGGTCGAACCAGTTTTGCGATTTATACACTTTCGAGCGGCGATAGAGAGGTTGTGTTTACCCGTCTAGTGGATTTTATTTCTTTTTATGGAGAACTCCATCTCTAAAAAGAAAATATCTTTAGAGCATGAAAGAAAGTAATGACGATCCTAAAATAAAATTTTTCTTAACTCTTCTACTTTCTTAAAAAAAACTGATCTTTCACTATAAATATATCTTGAGATGAAAGAAAAAATGATGAAGTACGAATGACATTGACACTTTTCGTGAACTTTGCTTTTCTAAAACTTCTTCAGATATTTGCCAAGGTGCTACAACGTTTAAACCATGCGTTAGTAGAAAAAGTTTTGAGTAAAAGTTATCCATTATGAAAAGTTTTAAAATAGGTAAAAAGTTTATTCCTCTCCTCTTTCCTTTCCACGAGATCTGTTTTTACTTTTTTGAATTATATCACGATTTTCTTAAGTTTCCTAAAGAGACTTGGAACTTCATGATGCGATTGTAATTATAACATTGTTGCTGTTTACGTCTGGAAAAGCGAAATATATTTCGTGCTCGTTACGTCAACTTAATTAATTACAAGATGTAGATCCGGGCATTATTGCAATTATTATCTTTAGCAAAAGCCACGCTTAATTGTTTATGAATAAAGCTTGCTGTTATCAAAAATATGCCAGTTTTAATATCGATGGAAATTTGATAGCACGGAAATGAGTCTGATAATAAACTCCGGCGTATACAGCTTCAATGTTCATCATTTTCAATAATCTCATTCGGGAAGTAAATTAATGACTCACATGCAGTTAATCGCTTTCCCTACGATTTATCAACCTTTCGTCAAGAGAGATCGATAGAAATGTGCATTATAGGTGCATTATTAATTCGTCAAAATATATAAATAATAATAATTCCGAAGTTGTTTAACATTTGTCGACAATAACAGCTATGGGTCGATTCGTTTGCGAATTTAATGTATGAATAATTTTTCCGTATAAAATATATTGAAAAGAACTTCTCGAATTTTGTAACCTTTTTACGCGAAGAAAATAATTTTTCAAATAATCGTTATATGATTATTTCGTCAATATAATAGCTCGCGTATAACCTGCTTGAGGTTTGCGCTGATGCATATCAACATTATTTACCCGCACGATCGATATCGGAGCAACGATGCTTGGTTAGATAGATTGCCACAGTGTGGACTTGATTTCCATCTGCCGTGTGTTACCCGTTGATTGTCACAGCTTTTATCAAATTAGCGAGTGCATTATCTCACTGACACGGCACGTTGCAAGCTAGATTAAATTTTGATCGAATTCTTTATCTTCAGGCTTGGGGCATCGACCGGAGTAGTTCGATATAGTCACAAAAAATAGAAATATAAATAGAAATATAAATTGATATTAAGAAAAAGTGATGATGTAGGTAATATAATTTTAGATAGAAAGAAAATGCATAATGTTAAAAATGCTAGTGATAACGCTAATAATAAAATTTTATGTGATTGTCTCTATTCTTTATGGATGGCCGTGATATATAATGCACAAGAGCATGCGATTTTATGATGTTAAAGCTTACAAAGATTAATGAAAATTTGAAGTCACGATTTTGTGATTTATGCGCAGATATATTATTTAAATTTCGCCTAACTAATCGCACGGAAAGTAATAGCAGCATTGCTACTTTAACGGTTATGGATTACGTGAACTTTAGCATTTTAACATCGATGCCTTAAGAACGTCATTCCTATCACCGGCAGAATACTATGTACAAGATTAAAAAGAATAAATCTTCCTTTTTCACTCATGACCTTTATTGCTCATAAAACCGTAGCAACTCGTTGAATGTCTAATGGAAAGTTGAGGGGACAAAGCCTTATATCCTTGGCTGCCTTAAGAAGGATACAAAAGGTAAACTCTTAGATTTTTAAAAGATTATATTAAGTATCCAAAAGAAATATTATGATGTAATTTCCTATTAATTCGTTCAAAAGGGGATAGCAAAATTATTATAAAGTTTTAACAGCAATACAAGTTTTAACCTCGAATAGATAATCCTTATTCTCTCTTAGCTTTCATATATTATTCTTGCGCATTATATATATATATATAAAATACGCAAGAATAATATTGTATTTTGCAATAAAGTCTTTATCTGTAATTTTAATAAATTGTTAAAAAAGTCTTTTTGGCGCTTAAGCTTTGACAGATTTTTTATCCGGCTTAAACAAGCGCAATATTCTAGTCTCCGTTACTATAATCCACTGTTGAGATTTTGTCAGAAATACAATCAACTTGGAGCGAAGTCAATAAATGAATCATATATGCACCATGATATTCGGATTCCTCGTAAACCTCATTTATCCTCGTAAAATACAAATGAAACAACTTATCTCATTACGAGAAGCAGATCCCTTCTTTTCGCGCTATCTTTCGGTCTAAATCTTCCCGTGTGACACTTAAGGGTGGATAAAGTGGTCTTTCCGGACATAAAGCTAATCATTCTTTAGTGCGTCCAAGTGAGAGTATAGGGAAGTAAGGAGGTGCTAAAAGAATAATGTCCCCTTTTTATCATAATATACATAACTTAAAAAAAAAAGAGATTCTCCTGACCCACAGATTTCTGTAGAAATCCATTAACAGATGGGATTTTTGCAATCTGAATCTTAAGTTTTGTTAATATATATACTTTCTATAAATCCATATCTTATATACTATCGTAATTTAGTCATCTGACGATTCAGTTACTTTCTCGTCTTATTTTTTCAGTATACAGATTACATTTTCGTTAGATCCGTTGTCGAATAAATTTTAAACTGTATCGTTTATACAGGGAAAACAAAATAAGGCGTGGGAATAATCCGGCGTGGGCGCGGATTATCCATGGCGCCACTATCATATCCTTCGAGGTTTGTTGAAATTCCTCGCCGAGTGTCGCAACAGTAGAGCACTTGAAGTTTCATTTAAAACACAGAGAATAGATTTTTCGGAGCAAAGCTCACGTTTCTTATTAAACCGCGTTACGCACAGATTATTTCTACTCCACGCCTCTCGCGTTATGAATACATATACGTGCGATGCTTGCAAATGCTCGTTGATTGTAGACATTATTTTATCTCATAAGTGTAACGTTTATTAATAAGTGTAACGTTTATTTAATTATAATCGTATCTCTAATAACATCTTCCCAAAAATATTGAAAATACTAAAGGGTTCTTGGACCACAACCATCGTAGGTAATTCTAGCATTATATAAATGTAATCAGAGATTTTATGTTATTCAACTAATTTTTATTTTTTGTATAACAGTTTTATTTAAAAGACAGCTTTTTGCTCATTCAAAATACGACCGACTATTTTCTCAAAATACCTTTGCGTTCCAAGAAAGACAATGTCTTTCACAGTTTGTTAATAATAATGATCTTCAATGGAACGAAACGAGTAGATAGTATGTGTAGCATAGGACGCTAACCCGCACTAACCTCTGACTTTTATTTGAATACCAACGAATACGCAAGTGACGGTATTTTATCTGTCGTGGACACGACGTGGCAAAGTTCACTCTCGTCGACGGAAGAAACAAGAACGTTGACGAGATAGGGGGAAAATGTAGGAGTTTGCGTGCATACGCTCATAATGGCGCCGCATGTTTTTCGGCTGCCTCCTTGCTGAGGAAATTCGTGAGATTCCGGCGTTTGTCTCCCGAAGATTTCGGGAATTCAGAGTTCCGAAGACTCGCCGGAATAATATCCGCCACCGAGACAAATAAATTGGAGAACGTGGAACGTCGCAGGGTCGAAATTCCCGACAATTCTCGCTGAGATGTGATTTTTATAAAGATAAAGCAGTTATGCTGTGAATTAAATTCTCGGCGTGATTGTCTTTCAAGCTTAATTAACTCCGGAATTATTGAAGATTAAGACATATATACTTGTATCGATTTAAAAACTCTTTGGTGAAAAATCAGAATTTTACCCTCTTTATCGATTATATCGAACTTCCGAAAATGGGATATTTACTTTGTAGAAATGTTCGCACGGGCAATGAAACTCTTCTTGCGCTGCGGGATGAAAATCAACCGGTGCAATCATCGTCGCGATTCGCCCGTCGGTCAACTCGGTCATCCAGTGCATTTCAATCTGACACCTGCCTGCCTGAGTAATTCGTGCGTTCGCGTAATGAAATTCGCGTAGCATCGCCCCGGTTAGTTGCAAATATGTGCAGATATATGCGCACTCGCCGGACACGCATCTGTTATACGCCGAGTTTGCCGTTGACGGTTATGGTCGCCCTGAACGAACGACGAGGTACACCGCGATAATGGCTTTAAGCTGTGCCCGAACGTTTCCGGGCAAGGTGTCCTCCGCAGGTAACCACTTATCCATATATGGTGTTCACGCGTTTATGACTGCATACGAGCATTTTCGGTAAAGGAGAATATGATGAATGAAAGACGGTGCTTCGCGTGATTTAATTATCAAACGATTGTCAACAGATCACTTGATGCGAAATTAATTAAATGCAAAAGCTTTTAGAATAGTGAATACCAGGCAAACTGAATACCTTTGGGCAATATTAAAAAACCTTCTGTTCTTGCTGATAAACACGAAAAAACCGTGTACACCGGTGTACGAATGTGCGTTGAACGGTGAAGAGATTTTAACGAACGCGTAAGGTGCACGGGATTAAAATAAAAATATGGAGGTAAAATCGATATTGACTGATAAAACACGACAGCGACAGACTGATAAAACGTGAACTGAGAATCACTAAGGACAATGGCACGGTTCCAAAGAGCTGCAGCAGAATTAGGTTGGAAGAGATCCGACGGAGACAAAGACACACATACACAAAACACAAGGAATCATTAATGCGGCAGTAATTAAGTACTATTAAAATACGAGAGGTCAGAAGATGATGGAGATGGGAAAAACACGATGTGGCTTTATAAAAGTGTCTCTGTAATAATGGTCTCTGAGACTATATAAATGTCATTAAGTGTCATAATGATTAATATGGCTAAAGGCAAATTTTCTTATGAATTATTTAATCTCTTGCTGATAATGCATAATACATTAATCTAGTTACGGTGATAAAGGGATCAATCAATCAGTCGCTAAAAAAATTCAATGGAAGAAGTGTTGCAGGTGATACTTTAACGCTATAACGTTACGGACTTTTTTATTGAAGCAATATACCGTAGTAATACAACAGAAAAAATATATTTTACTTGTGTTTCTATCACAAAGAGATATCATGTACAATAAAACCTTTTTTTAAATTAAATTGTAAAGGATAATGCACTAAAGAACATACGTAGCTCGCAACGATATAACACCATACACAGACTTTATAGCTTACAATTATTCAAAATTATTAATTACTCTTCCACGGTCTTTCACCATAAATCTTATTATCTTGTATAAACACGACGTCAGAGACATACAAAAAATAAATCCAACGTCACATACGATTTAAAATAAAATGTAGTGCCCATTGATATTATATACGATAAAATCAATTTCGAGTGTAGGTGGTCAAATATTCACAGCCGTCCCTTTTATGATAGCGAAAAATTCATTGGGCATTCAAATAAAATTACAAAATAATACGTATTACATGAAATTATAAAATAATATATGCATAATATAAATTAGTCATTTTCATACAAAAGCCGTCCATTTAATTATTTTATACGATCAATATAATGGCCGGATATGCAACAAAGCTTAGTGCACCCTGTGCCGTTTTCTCAAAAATGCTAGTAGGATGGATCTCTGCATCTGAATCAATTTTACGAAATCCGGTGTGTTTTACGCACTTAGTTATTGCGTACATGTTATTGCGTAAGCGCAGGATCTAGAATTTTACGACGGGGAGAGCGGGCAAGTTGAGAACACTCGCGAACAATGACGTAGTTTCGAATTCCTCCACCCATGCAATAAACTACACCATTCTGCTGTATTCAGCTCTCACCACCCCGCGCATCATATTCCTGCTGTGTAACGAAGCGCAGCCGCGACTCGCTCAAAACCCGTAAAACCGGCTTTTATTAATAAATTCATTTTATGATTTTTGCACGCACGCGGAAAACAACGATAGATGTTCGATATCTCTTCGTTTTGCTCGTTGCTTTATATTTCTGGCATAATGAAGCAGATTAGCTTTTAATTTCGAAAAACACTTTTTTTTTTTTTTTTTTTTCGTTGTTATCCTCCATACAAAAACTTCGAATTTTAAATCGATTTTCTACAATAAAATTTTAATCGCCATATATTATCGCAAATATTAAAATTCTCAGGATTTGTAAATTTGCATAAAAATGTTGGTATAACGTAAATTTTATGATTTAAAATAGATTGGAGAATAAGATTTTGCCATATATTTTTTACTCACAAAAGCCAGTGTCCCTCATTTTCAATCATTTATAACTTAGAAGCTATTTTCGCGAATAAAAGAAAGTACGATGAACCTAGACTACCTCGTATAAGATGTAACTATCGTTGCTGGACGGCGAGGAACATCGATCGAAGTTTCGTCCGTCCAACTGCCGCAATATTGCCGACGTAAATGCTTTTACTACTGACCTACCCCTCGAACGACACTTCGGATACGTACAGCACGCAGCATCGCGAATGCAACATACGAGATAGCATTTTCAAGATGCGAACGTGCTGTAAAACTTCACGGAAAAATCCAAATGGCCGATTCCACTTATTGCCCAAAAAGAGTTGATATTTTTTATATCCAAACTTTGATGAAAAATATGTAATACAGATTTTATCTAATATATATTTCATTCTCTCATATCAAAGATACCTGAGTGATAGTAATATTATAAATGTATTATAAATTATAGGATATTTTGTAAATATTTTTGACACATTATTTATAATGATAAATTATTACTGAAATTATGAAATATAGCATGACATAGTAACGCTCCTTGTTCCGCATTGAATCTGTTTTCAAACTTTCCGTATAAATATGCCTTATAATGTATATCTACATTTGATATAAATAATTATTGTTAGATAATTACACTCATGAATATTACACATCACAATATTTCGGAATTAATATATATGTATATATTGAGGTAGCAATCGATAGTATTTCGTGACTGTGGAAGTATAAAAACATATATCAATATATAAATTTTATTTGAATTTACTATACACCACTCTGCATTGTTTCGAATAATATGCACTGGATATTCATGTAACATTATTTTCTTATCACAAGAGATGTACAAAATATTCTTCTCTAGCTTAGCTTCCGTAACCTTCCGTAACTAATCTTGATTAATGGACTTACTAAGTAACCGTATTTTTTACGCCGCGACAGGGACGGTGTACAAAAATGACTCTTGAAATTTCATTATCAGCAGCGTTACATCTCGCGATAGTTCATCTCATTTGCGTGCCAATCCTTTATTCGAGTGTGCATCCCTCTGGCATCGTGACGCCACTCTCGAAGACGAATGCGTGGAAACGTGTAACGAACGTTCGAGGGGATGTTTTGCATAAGAATCTCCATATCGCCGGAATATGTTATCGTAAGATGGATATGCTCAACGTTGAAAGGCAAAACGTGATTCGTGCCGGTCCGGGATAAAATATACGTCCACCGTAGAATCAGAACGTGAGAGAATATTAAAATGATGGAGAGTAGGGGTACGGCGTGTTATCCGTCGTAGTTTGCTCTCGTCAAGTATAGGTGCTCCATACCGTTCTATCTCTCGTTGTCGTCCGATCGTAAGATGTATTTCACGCATGAGTACCTTATTGAGAAAATTTTATCGATATCTTAGAACAATAACGGTCGACCCTGGCTGCGTTCCATGGCTTGAGGGAGAGAAGAGCAAATATCCTGTATCTGATGAACATTTGATTTTTCTTTCTTACATTATCAAACTACAAAATGACATTTGAAAATATTGAGACATAAGCTCGTCTATAACAAAAATATTAAATATTATGACATAAGCCGTGACATAAACCGTTGATGTGATATTAACATTTTTAATATTATATAATATTACTATATGTTTAATTTTTGGATCGCATTTAATTATTATTGCTCGCTTTCTTACTGCATACAAACATTAAAAAGTAAGATATATAAATTTTATTGTAACATTCGTCTGTTTTACACATTAAACGTAATTTAATAATGTAATAAATGTATTATTTTGAAATCAAATCTTATGCAAGCATTATGTTTGCACAGCTTGAGCAATATCACAATGTTACAGACTTCTAAATGCAAATTAGGTGGGGAAAAGTTATTCCATCGGAAGATATTGTGCTTAACGAACTGATGGGAGTAATTCGCACTTTGCCGCGGGATGTGGCGCAGACATTACCTTAATGTAATATTTATGGTAGGAAAAATATCGCAACGATTCGTATTTCGCGCATGGGTACCTTATTGAGAAAATTTTATCGATATATCTTAGAATAACGGTCGACCCTGTCCCGTGGCTTGAGGATAGAAGAGTAAATATCCTTCGTTACGTTATTTCAGTTTTGAACCAGAAATATTACTTATTTCTGCATCAAATGCGCTTATTACCGAATCCTAACAAGCGCTGCAGATCCGAACGTGATACGGGAAATTTCTCACATTAAATATAATTGCAATGAGATACATAATTATTGGATACATTAATACGGCGCATCTGTTAATCAATAATACTGTACGAATTTACATAATTATACTGTTTCCATCAGATAGAGTATAACGTTCGTACGGTAATAATTAACCCTTCATTGTCATCGAAGATAATATTATTAGGACACAAACATTTGTTGCAATTAAAAAAAATTGTGAATTTTTATTACATAATTTATAATAAAAAAATAAAATCTGAAAGATCTGAATTTACAATTTAAGTTCGTACGGTAATAATTAACCTTTCAGTATCATCGAAGATAATAGGTATTATTAGAGGAAAAACATTTTTTGCAATTAAAAAAACTGTGGATTGTTATTACATAATTTATAGGGACGAAAAAATAAAATCTGAAAGATCTGAATTCACAATTTCAGTTATAGTTTGCTTTCCAATGCGTTGAATCAATTGATTGATTGAATGAATTTACACTGTAAAAAAATTCTGTAAAATTACAACTATTATAGTGGGTAATTTTGAGACCCACTATAATAGTTGTAATTTTACAAAATTACAGTACGGAAGGAAAAAGTAATTTTGTATTACAATTACACAAATTAAGAATGTGTGGAAATTTACACCCATTATAGTGGGTCTCAAATTACCCACTATAATAGTTGTAAATTTTACATAAATTTTTTACAGTGTAGTCTAATTAATCGTTAAAAAGTAAAGTTAATTTTTATCAAGAATTAATTTAATTTTTTTTAAACAAGAATACGAGCAATTTGCAAATTTAGATTTATACCAAACGGTAATGCAAGCAATTACTTATCACGGTATAATAGATCATTTAATAGAAAAGATTGAAACAAGCGGTCAAGCGGATGAATTACGATAGTAGCAGTTCGATATTCAATATTCTGAGCTACCGTTCGCATGAATCGCCTCTATACTATGCTCTCGAAAATTTCAAGCAAATTGTAACGATTAATCGTCGCTGCCGGATCGCGGCAATTAATCTTACGCAGCGTGAACCGTTTAACAATCACGTTGCTAGCCACTAGCCGCCAAGCTGACGGCCGATCTCTTATTTAAGCCGTGAGTAACGTGCGTTGCGAGTACAAGCCGTGAATGCGGAATATTTATGTTATAAAATGGATAATTAATGCATGAGAGAAGTTTTGAAGATTGTAAGGTTGAAAGTAGTTTGAAATTTGCATCTTGTAAAACGTGATAAGTATTTTAGGAAACATCTACGTAAAATATTTTCAATATTGACACATAAGCAATATTAATTTAGTCGTTCATATAAAGATAAGGCGAGAAATTCGCTGTAAGCACTCTGAGGGGGTTATCTTATACATCACGTTATTGGATATCGGATAAACGGGCCGGATGCGTGGACAACGATGTTATGGGGTAGATTTGCGGAAACACGTTTCGTACGATGGCTCGTAAAACCTTGATGAGGGCTATCGCGAAATCTTATGAAACATAAACTTTAAGATGATCAAGTTTTAAAGCTTATTTTATGTCATAATAAAATCTAAAATCTTAGTTAAATAAAAAAGGAACAATAAAACGATATATATTTCGCATTAATCAATTATAACTAACGTTTATATTCTAAATTAATGAAATATTAAATATCTTCATATTTTCGCACGATAATATTTCTCATACTAAATATTAAGATTGTTATTCAATTATCAAGTTCTAAATCGCCTCTACGGAATAAAAGAAGACACGAAATCGGGGAAATTATGTACGTACATTAATACTGCGTGATAAAAGATAAATGAGCAAGACGCGACAAGCCGCGCCGTCGCGAGTTTGCCTGAAATGTTCACACCACAACAGATTCACTACTGACATTTATTTCTGCGACGTTATCTAACATGCTCATGTACCCAGCTATATAAACGATCCTTGGCTTGCCTGATGGAGACAAACATTTGTGGTACCCAAGGGTCGGGAAGAATATACACGCGGCACAATAAGCAGGATGTCTTGACGCACCGTTGCGTCAGGTTTCGCGTTAGTCCGCAAATGCAATATATGCATGAACGTGTCAGTTGAGTAAGCTCACCCATAATGATTATTTTACTTTAGTAAACGGAGTCAAATTAATATGGATTCGTTGTACTTTCGTGGTATCGGCTTGTAATGCAAATTTTCGTTTTTAAAAAGACAATTCTTTATACAGCGTAACCTTTAATAAAATATTCAAACGGTGGTTTTTTAATGATTTTTTAATTCAACATGAAGAAAAGTAATTAAATATATACTTAAAGTTGATTCTTGCTGCCCATTATTTTGTTTGCTACTGTTAATTATCTGCTTGTTAAAAGTAAACTGTTCTTGTTAATATTTAATTATAACAGCTGGGTAGTTAAAGTAACCGCCTTGTTCATGTATGTGCAAATCATTGTCTATTTTCCTTATTAAACGTGATCGCCGAAACCGACTGCAGCGTTTGAAAGTATATGGTAATTTATGCGAGCAAACGAGTATTATGTTACTACTGGAGTATGCAGGATCGATCATCTTAACACACTCCGCGGTCCATGTACTTTGGCGGATCAACCAAACGATAATGCGAGCTTATGGATGAGCAGAGACATGGGGTAGGGGACTGATATTGACCTTGCTAGCCACAAAGGGCCGCATAATTGTTGAGGTTAATTCCTGTTTGTGCCACACGCCGCAATCTACCCTCCGTCAAACTATCGCGACCTCGATCCCTCTTAGTCCGTCTCCGCTTTGGACTATCTCTAAATAGTCCAGCAATTGTTAAGCCACGTGTTTGTATTTGACGTGCGATGCGTAAAGTGCAGCAACAGGCTTTGCGGTTAACCAAGCAACTGAATATATGTATAAAAGATATATATAAAAGATACTTTAATAAAGTATTCTGAAAATTTATTAAGAATTGAAAGGTCTTACACGAGAATATCAGGGCCACAATAGTTCTCAAATCATAGCGAATTAGCAAATTGCATGCGCCGAGTTCGCGTGCTCGCAGGCTCGTAATAATACGCACGCTTATATGCGTATTGATTTATCATCTGATATTGATTTTCATAGCGTAGGTGAGTCTAATTTTTATTGCACAACTGATTTTGCCTTTTGAATTCTTATATACAGATATATAGGGGCTTGTTCAATGGAATAATTAATCAGTTTTGTGTCACATTCTTCATAGTAATTTAGCTGTATTTTCTTGATTGACAAAATTCTTCATTCATTAAAATCATATGGAACGTATAAATTTGAGAAAAGCAGTAATTTACATAAATGTCATAAATATTTTTCTGACTGAAACAAAGATGAATCTTATTCTTCAAGTATTATAGACATTATAAAAATGCAATGATAAGCCATATATGGAAATTAATTTAATATGTAAGAAATCGAATATACAGCGCGAATATTCTATAAAATGTTAACTATTAACTATAAACATTAAATATTTCGTAACGGTAACGATTTATTTAACGTGTGCTCTTGGTGTACACGCAAGATCGTCGTTCTGTTCTCTCCGTGACGTTCGAGCGAACAGGTACGTAGCAAGAGATTGCACACATACGCTTATCTTCATTCAAACTTGTTCAAAAGACTTAACAACTAGTCCAAATGACCATGGAAAAAAATAATTACTGTATTAGAGCTCTTAATTACTGCGCGAAACTATTTTTTAAATTTTGCTATACATTTTACATTTATTAAATTATTTTCTTTTTTTGCAGTAATTTTTTTATTGCAGTAATTATTTTCATAGATATATTAGCGAAGGCAAAAAAATTGTACGAGATAAAGTAATTTAGAGATCAATGTAATTATTATATTATACTTCTGATTGTTTCCTTAATTTGTTGAAATACTTTTACTCGTTTTTCTTTGTTACTTGAATCTATTTTTTAATTTTAATTAATAATATTTTGTGCATTTTGTAAGATTTATAAGCGTTACATACGATTAACGTAAAAATGTACTCGCGCAAAGTCTCGCACAATCGTCGTTCTAATAATTAAAAGTGATCGTAATTAATTGGCGATTAAATTTCATTTTCATAATTTTTGAAATTGCAAGAAAAATTCTTGTTTTATTGAAAACACATTCTCTCCGTAACGCTCGAACGAACAGACAGTAATGCGAGTCGTTCCGTCGTATTAACTCTCTGAAACCCGATCACGATTATTATATCATTAACAATTGTCGGATCGCGCGATGTAGTAACTCTCGCAATATAACGACGCGCATCGAGGCGCGATGGATTATCTATCAAATATTTCGCGCAATTTATTTTCTCGAAGCCGGAATCAGAACAAAGGGGAATAATAAATTACTATTGTGTAACGATATTATACTGCGGACGATATACAATATTTTTTATAATGATATTTATTTTAATATATTTTACATCGCGGGTTGAATATTCTGTAAATTTAAACATAAATTATTTAGTAGAGTATTTCTCTGGATTAATGAGATATGGTAACTAACGAATTACCGAATCGATATATTACACATCTTTTCGTTACGTAAATCTATTTTTTAATTTCGATTAATAATATTTCATGTATTTCACGAGATTATGCGTTATATGCGATTAATGTCAAATTAATCAAAAAACTCGTGTGAAGTCTTACGCAATCGTTGTGTTCTAATTAAATAATTAAAACGCAAGTGATCGTAATTAATTGATGATTAAATTTTATTTTCATGATTTTCGAAAGTGCAAGAAAAGTGTCTTGTTTTATTGAAATCACATTATGGTTTTATTCTTTTCTAGATACAAAAACGTTTGGTATAAAATACTAATAATAAATTGATTTATGCAATAAAATGAGATCGAAATCTTACAATTAGATATAATGTGTGATAATGTACGTCGAAATTATAATCTAAGACGAAATATTCGACGCAAGTGTTTTCTAAATCGTTATAATTCATATTAATAATTCGGTTATCCGGTGGCCTTGGTTTTGTTGTGTAATATGTTATGTAGGTAGGTATATAGTATAGAGTACGAGCGTGCTGCTATGCGTATCCATAAAGGTACGACACTATCATTCGCACCAATTTTCAAATAAGCAAGTAGTGATATGAGCCGCTCTATGTGTCGCCCCCCGACACGCGACTGTTCTTTGTGAGTAATTACTCGCGCGGCTAATTAATTTAATGATTCATAGCTAGGTGTATTAGGCAACTTTATTTACAACTTTATTTACTGAAAAGGATATTTCGCGCAATGTATGCTCGTTTGAGATCGAATTGAGAAGCAAAGAGAATAAAAATTAGAAATTAGTTGCAATATTTAAGGGGCGATAATAATTTCTTTAACGCTTTGACTGAGATATATTTTGCATTGAAATATCTAGTTTTGAATACTTCTTAGATTTACATATTTAGATATAATTTTTTTACTGCTTTCAGATGCAGAGAACATAGAAAAATGCGCGAATCGTTGGACTGAGTTCAAGCAATGGAGAGTCGTCATATGTAATTAGCAATTAATTAGTGTTACATTGAATGCACATAAACGAGAGTTATGGTTCACGTCGATTTCGTTGTTACATCTTAATTTGTTTTAATTTCGGGAGTGCCGTGTAAAGTGTCGCGCGATTGTTATATTCTGTTAATTAATTCACGTGCTATTGTAATTAACCGCGTTTGCGCAAGTGTAATTAATTGCATTCTCGCGAGTGTATTGTGAATGCAACGATGGAACTTGAAGGAAGGCTTGGGAAGGCATTTAGCGACAGCGGAGCAGCCTGGGGTGAGTGTAATTTATTATTTATATATTAGTTATTGTTTTCACGGAATATATTAATCTTTCCGTTTATTTGAAATGTTTATACAAATAATTGGAATAAAAGTTGGAAAAAGATCTTTATTTATAAAGTTTCATAAAAGATTGTGCTCTTAAAGAAAAGTTTTCAAAAGTTACATAACTATTTTATTAAATATTTCTTTAAAAAAAATTAAAAAATTTAATATGCGCAATAATTGTTTAAAATATTTTAATTTAGATACTCTAATAACTTGAGTACATCTATATTTCAAAGTTCTTTGTTGTTCAAAGTAATTCAGAACTCTGTTGTTTGCATCTGTGAATCTGAAATTATTTTTATTAATTTAATATTTAGTGAATTTCACATTCGACTAGTTATAAGTAATTAATTGCTAAACGATAGTTTGGCAATAATTTATTCATGGATTAAACCACGAATTAGTATAATTCAGAGAGAAGGATATGAAGAAAATATACGATTAGATAACGAACACACAGTTTTTGCTTTTATTGATAGTACATATTATTTTCATTAATAATGGAATCGTGTAAATTATTATCATAATTTTTAACGAACACGTCATGCACGAGAGCATAACATTTGTTTGAGTATTCTTTAAGCTTCGTAAGTTCTCATTTAAATATATTATGAAAAATGTATGCATGATTATTCCAACTTTAGATAGGCATTTTAATGACGTCTTTTGCTCATCGATATTCGTTGATGTAAAATTTGACATTATACGTTATAGAAAAGTTTGAAGCATGACATATGAAAACCCGGACAAAATGAGATTTTTCAAAAGTTACTATGAAAAACTTCTCATATTTACATGAGTAGTTTCCGACACGTTCGCGCGATTTCATTGTAACTTTGTTCCATTTTACGGATAAAAATTTGATATTTTACAGGTAAAAATAACTTATTCGTTGATTCTCACTACGAGTAACGTTGCATTGATTACCGATTTCACAGAAATAGAAAAAATTTGGTAATAAAATATTTTATTGTAAATTTTGTATCAACCGAACACATACATACAATATATACCAAAAAAATGAGTGAAATAGAATTTTATTGTCGTTTTGATCAAATTGCAGATCACATATTAATGAATACACAATATCCATAAATTATTTTGCATATATACGGATTTTAATTGTAAAATGTTCGTGATGACGAGTCGCTTAATCAATCTTGCAAAACGCTGTTTTCATATAAAGTTTATTTATATAACGTCAATAATTGCACTGCAATCCTCATCACGATTAAACATGTATGATGAATTTTAGTGAAGTCGAAACACACAATTATAACTTTGTAATTTATCTGAAAAGTTCTATGCCAATTTATAGTTTGACCGGTAGTTGATTTACTAATTTCTGATAAAGTACTTGGAGCTATCCGCCCAATCGCGTGTATAAACTCCAAGACTCGCACGTTTGGAAACCGCATCTCACGTACGGAAAGAGGTGGGAACGTCCCTTGCGAAATATAAATCCGTCCGACTTTCAAGGCACGGCAATTAATAGCCTGCATTAATCACGAAGGACGGTGACGTTGCGGAGAATTATGGGCATTTGTTAGCGCGGTATAAGCGAAGCATCCGCACGCTTGCACGTTAATCATACAAAATGCAGAACGCGATCTCGGCCGTGGTCCGCACAGACGCGAGCACTTACCGGGCAGCGCTTAATCGTAGATAAACCGCTTCTTACCGACTGCCTATCTGAGAGGAGGTTTTAAATATAAAAGGGCGATGCGAAGCTGAATTGTCCGCGAGTGCACTCCCGAGAGCGAGCAAACGAGCCTCGACGGGAATAACGTCGGCGCGCGCGAAAGGATTAAATCGCATTCATTAATCACGTTAGATGTGCGTTAAATTGTGTATCGTATAACTATCCTCGTGAACTTGCTTGAAAGCAAGCAGGGTATTTTCGTATATTCCCTTGGTCGGTTAATATCGTTAGCTTTGCGCATTGTAGAAAACGATAATAGTGACTGATGCATTTGCATCTTTATCTCACTCGATTGGTGAATGCACCTGGAATGCAGGGATCGCGGATAAGGAAGCATTAAGACCGAGAGCTTTTCATCCCTAGTATATACGGAAGCAAGGGAGTTGCTGCTTGAAGCACCCGCTCGTAAAGAACGCGTGGAAGTGGAGTTGAAAACTTGTATAATCCGGCTGTATCTTCCGCGATATCTCGGAGAAAAGTCGGCCCTGGGTGAAATCCATCTGATCCAACGGGTTTACTATAACTAGCACTTTGGCGACGTGGCCAAGCGGGTGCAATTTGTATCACCGTTCACGATATAAGCGCGTTCATAAATTTTAGCTGGGAATTGAATATCCGAGGAAGAGGTGTGAAAAAGAGTACGTGTCGCGTGTTTCAACATTGGTACGTAACTGTCACAGCATAACATGTATTCGTGTGTAAAGTATTCCGCGATATACATATATTTGAATAAGCTTTGTTTCTGGCTTAGTTGAAACGTAAACCAAAGTCTGTATATTTATTGCAATTTATAAAATTTCTTAATAGCACTTAGGAAGGAATATCTTGCTAATTTATTTTTAAAATAGAGATATAGTTGGAATTATAGTTGGAAAATGGAATAATATTATTCTATTATTAATACAAAAGCATTATTTAGAGAATTTCAATTCATATCAGTAACAATTAATTACAATAATAAATTTTATATTTACACCCGTAGTTATATATTTATTTAAAAATTACAAATTCTTTGTTTCTAATATTAAACAGCGTCTGTCGCTATAATTAAATCTCTGACAATTTAAACACTTCTCAAATCGCCTAGTTACAATAATACGGAAGGATTAATCATATGACATCAAACTTCACTTAAAAATATTTCTATTGAAAATAGTAAAATAAAATAGTGCGTACTCTCGCTCAATAATACTATGCGTGAAATGGATTATATATTCGATCGTTGATGCACATAATTCTCTTCTACTGCATAAATAGACGTTCTCAAACGATTGACGCGTGACAAAATTCCTCTTTTGTGAACTGAAGTGATTGACACCCAATTTTCTTCGGCTTTTGTGAGTCAATCTCCGAGACTACGTCTATCGCGAAGCTACTTACACGGCATATAAGCACTTCACTTCGTTTTGCTGACTCGATCGCTCCGTCTCGTTTAAGCTTTCGATATAACCAGAATTTTTCGATTCTAGCGAAATTCTCAATGATAAATGTGCTACGTATTCGCATATAGGTACATATTATATACATATATTGTACATGTATAGGTATTACATATACATATATATATATATATAAATAATGTACCTTTTTGAAAAGAAACTTTTGTGAAAGAGTCAACAAAGAAGAACAAAGAGAGAAGCATTATATTTAAAATAATTACACCATTTATTTTTCAATTAGTTCGAATTGAATTTTCGTGGAATTTTATTGAAATAAGATATATCTTTTTTAAATACATATGTATATGTATGTATGTATTAATTCATTATGATGCTACATACTCGTTATATCTGAAATAAACAAAAAATCTTATAGGCCATCTCTTTATCTCAGGAGACATGTAGCCTGAATTTACGAGATTTTAAGCAACACTAGGCTATGTTAGGGAACTTAGGAAAATTACTAAGAGCTTCACCAAGTAGGCACCTGCTGCGTATCAATTCGATTTGATGCTAATGAAGTGACGTTGCGAATGTACATTAGTGTCGCTCGCGGAACTCTGTTTTGCACTGTCGAACCGTGAACGCGACCGTCAGATCACTCGGATATGGAGTACAGGGAGTCGATCGATGATGGACCGAACGGACGCGAAAGCTCATCCGAAAGCCTCGTTTTACGGTACGTCACTTTCGATCGGAACTGAATCAGAACGTATGTGGAGGTTGATAAATATCGTCCTGTTTTTCCGCGCTTAAAAATTCAGTAAGCTGTGAAAACCTGCAAAACACAGTGTTATGAGAGAATTGAAAAATTGTGTAAGAATCAATAACTGAGAATATTTATTTTCATAGCTGAAAACACGTACAAAGGTTAACGTAGTTATACTTAAAAATACACTTTTCATACATCACAAGAGTTGACTGAAACTCGCGATGAGAAATACGACAAGTTCGATGACGGCAGATAATATAACTGTTTATTTAATCGGCGAGATTATTTCGGAAGTGAAAAATACGCTATTCCATAGATGAACAAAGCCATACGAGTAAGAGCTTGCTTTCAGTCATGACTGACAATATGTACTCCCCGTGTATATACCGTACAAATGAAATTCTTCGCTTTAGAAGTAACATCGATCTTCTGGGTATAGACAGCTCGCCATCCATCCCGTGCATTACTCGAAAATATCTCCGGTAAACAACCACCGGCTGCCGTCATATCGAGCGTAATACAGGAAGGGTAAACGCGATGGAACGCGACACTCAACTTCCTGGGTCGAAAAACAATTGCAGGATATTGGTCGCGGATTCGCATTAGCGATGTGGTTTGGTCAGTAAAACGATGCTTGAAACGTGAAGGGGATGAAGTTCAGAGGCTTCGCGCTCTCGCGCATTATGACGTGGAATATTTCCATCGAATGATTTATGTATATTTCGATAAATATAACTTGAGCGGTATTATTTTAGTAGTCGTATGTGCCGAATTGCTGTTGTCATCACTGCTGGATTAATTTGCTTTAATTACCTAATGGAGCATCACGCGACACGGTTCCTTTACTCTGTTGGCCGAAAAATACAATATCTCATAAATTTGAATGAAGCAATGCATAAAATAATAACGTTATTATGTTGATCGATCGATTAAACAGCGTTGAACTAACGAAGCACGTGACGTAATAAAACTATAAACTCAATATTCAATTACCACGATTATCAAGCATCCTAAATTCGAAACTACAAACTTGCAACAATTCCTGACCTTATCAAGTGATCGAAATTTCTCATTTGTTTTTTTAAGATTTTATTACTATTATTCCATTCATTTTATTTATAGAACAAATATTGGTAATGCTACAAGAAGTCGTAGTTTAAAACGTTAACAAAAATTATTGCTCTATTTAGAAAGATTAGAAGTTATAGGTTTTTCAATATAGACCGTACTTATCCAAGCGAATAAGGAATCGCGATCACGAATTCTTTCGTCCGAGAGAATACCAGACGTGGTAACGCTCGTTTGCTGATCTCGAACGCCGTTTGCTGATCTCGTCGTCGTAACACCGTCTTCGCATACGCATTTTCTCGAGGATTATTGCTAGATCGTCGTAGAATTATTCGATATTCGCTCCTTTTTATCCTTCTTCGTTCGACGTCATTACGCGAGCACCATATGCAGAGCGGCTTAAACTCGTCCGGGATATTTTAAGTCCCCAAACTGCGGAGTTCGTTGGCTATTTTATAAATCCGCACGAAATCGCCACGGCATTAGGAGTACCGTGTACCTCGGCATTTTCCGCTGCCCGCGAAAATTATTATCTGCGCATATTAAAAATATCTAATTGTAGGTGCGGCAAGCGCGCAATAACTTTTGAGTGCAATTACGAAAGAGTTAAATCTATGATAATCTCGTTTTTTAATTATAAAAATCTGAACAGTGTGTTTCCAGCGTGAACAAAGAATCTTGGTCTCATAGATAGATTGAACGGGCATGTTTATCTTGCTTAAGATTTTGATTTCGAGTATAAAGACGATCTTCAAAATGTGAACCAATTACACCCCATGCTACAAAAAAGTCACACCTAATTTTTTGTTGAAGTATCTACAATGATAAATAAAGAAAAACGTAACGTATTTTGCTAGTGTATTATAGTGCTAATTATACCTGCAAAAATTAGACATACTCAATAAGAATACATAAGGAGAAAAAAAACAGTTAGTCGTTTAATAATTAATTAATATAAGTTTTTTACATCTTAAAAATACAAAACTCGAAAAAATTTTTTGACATTAAAACTTATATAGTTATCTAATAATAGAAGAATAAAAATATTTGAGATGAATCGATATTTTGTTGAGCCTTTTACCTTTTGTCTTTTGCCTTAACGATGTCTCAATATCGGTATTATATTGTATTCTTCAATATTTCATATATATAATTAAGATTAGATACAACACACTAGCAAAATGCATTGCATTTTTTTACTTTCGATTCATTATCATAGATATTTCAATAAAAAATTAGGTGCAGCTTTTTTTGTTGTACGAGATGTACAGTCAAATTATTCAAGCCACCCTCATTTTTCCCACCCATTTACGACAACCCCAGCATCTTGGCTCTTTTGTATGCAAATCTCTTGAACTACTCGCGCCATGGTAACGATACTGCTGCTTATAGTGCGGGAATAGACTTCATCGAAGGATGTAGAACACGAAGGGTACCCTTGCTCAATATATCGTGTTTACATATTTGCTTGATATAACTTGTTCTCTATAATTAATATTTAATTATCGACGCAGTTTTTTTACAAGCGCGATATTTTTAAAACATTTAATTTGTAAATAAAAAGCTGCGCAAATTATGAATATCAAATTAAACATGAAAGTTTAAGATTAGAACAGATAATTCTATCCACATTTTGCTATTCTATAATAATTAATATTATTTTGCAGTCCGCAAGCAAAGAATCTTGCAGAAAATTACAAGCTACAGAATGATATTAATTTTTCTAGTGTCAAGCTATTGTTATGTACAATCAGCTTTATTAATGATATTCGGTACGAAAGGGTGAAATTTTTGTGTAATACTTAAGAAACATATTTTTCGAGTAATAATTAATTGTATATTTTACATTTAGAGGAAAACAAAAAATCAATGATTTGCGTATTGTGATGTATTTTTGTGAATAGAATATCATTAATACATTTAATTGTGTTACACGCGTTATATACCCGTTATGTACGCTTAATTTGACCTGAAAAGTGACTGCAGTTTTCGTTGATGCTAAGATGGAATTAAATCGAATATTTAGTATTATTTTATTATTAAATATCGTCAAAGCTAGCGCGAAGTCGTTTCCATTTAAACTATATTAGTCACATTGTAAGATATGCAAAATTGTAGAAACACCGCGGTCGTATTGAAAAACGAACAGGATTGTCGGATGGAAGTTGGGGGACTCAACGTGCACCCCGTCGATAATTCCGTAACAAAAGTCGCGGGGCCGTGGCAGAATTATATGAGGACTTCAAAGTTACTGGCACAGTTATGTTATTGTTCATTCTCTCTCCGATTTCATTGCCGTGAGCTGCGTTTTCTCTCACGAGCTCGATGAAAATTTCAATGCGACGGAATATACAGAATACACTTAGTCGACCACATCGATCCAGTCCGGACCGACGCAGTGCGCTTCATTGCGAATAACATACAGTCAAAATTTGACGTCGGTATTCGTTATCAAAAACGCACAAAAGGCTCCCGTACAAAAGCGCTGTTCGAATATTTCATTACAATCGATTCTTGAGTTCCACTCAAGTTTTAATACGAATATTGATGAAAATTCATAGAATATAACGCGCGATTTTTGTTAACTCTTCGTTCCGTTGCGATAATAAATAATTGAATTTTTCGAATTTATATTATCATATACAATAGATAATACATTTTATATTATCGTACAATAAATAATAATAATTTTATTTCCACAGAGAATTAGATTTGAGTTTTACCCAGAAAAAATAAGAAGTTCTGATTGTTCGTGTACGAAATAAATGGGAAAATATATAAAATATAAATTCAGTTGCCCATTGTTTCGCGAAATTTCTACACGTAAAATGCACGAGACAATTCGTAACGCGTCGTCCGCGTTAGCATCCGTGAAATTTGTCCCGAAATTTTGTTTTCGGTCATCATATCGGACAAATAAAACACATTATACAGATCGGTGTGCAACGTATACTATATTGAATTTTTATGTCAAATATTTTTATATCTAATATAATATCTCTATACTGTCAATATAAAGTAAATACTGAAGCTTCAATAAACTTCGCAATATTTTGCATATCTGCTCTATAATGTAACATATGAAGGAAAGAAAAATAGATAAAACTGTAACAGATTCAAGATGTTTAAAGTCCAAACGTAAATTAATTTCGTGACTTTCTATTCTATCAAAAATTCTAAGCCAGAGGTTTTAAAGAGTAAATTGAATATTATTTTTATTTCTTTAAGCATCGTTTACGTTATCGGAATTTCATTTACTCGTTCGTGTCGATCCTTCACGTAGCATGAATATATAACATTGAGCCTTAACGTGATTTATAAACAGTGCGTTATGTACAAAGCCCTAAACCTTTAATACATATAAACTGCAAAGGGATTTTGGCAAAAGGCCAATCGTAACACGGTTTCATATCGTAGATATCTGTTTGTACCATCAAACGTTTGCATCGCACTGAATCAACATAAACCTAGAGTTCTCGCGCATGCATATGGAGTCGTCATCTTGTTTCCGAACGCTGTGTATGTGCCCATCTAATTAACGTCGATTCGTTGTCCGCCGTCTCTGTTGACATGCAGTCGAGTATTGTTGATGTCATCGATGACGACAGGGACACAAACACAACTAGAAGCATATGCGATTTTCATATAAGCTGAATTCACGCCTGAAGGAAGGATTTAATCGAATTTCAAATCAATGGGAAATTATTGGACTCCTTTATCTATGTATATTGAGGAACTATTTGATATTTATATCTTTTAAAAGTCCAAATCGAGTTTAAAAATATTTGTGAGCAAGAGAAATAGACGTAGAATACAGTTAACATAATACATATTTGCTGGAATTTTCTAAATTTGTACATCAGATAAAAGTGATAGATTAGGGTTCAAATGCTCCAAACGTTAACCGAATCTATTTGATTTTATTACATCGGCACACTAGTGAGGGTTTCTATCTAACAAGCAAACTAATAACGAGGTTTTAGAAGCGATGGCGGAGTTTCGAAAGCCATACGTCTCGAAATAAGTCCGAGTTCACTTAGAACATCCCGTAATTGCTTCAATCGCAGACGCTGTCGCGCCGCAGGAAATCAATCCGCTCCTGGCAATGGAAGCGAAGGAAGTAGAGCTTGATGATAACGGAGAACCTCCGTCAAAGGTCCCGCGCGATTATTACAAAGGAATCTTCACGGTTGCATTCAACCTCTCGGGTATTGAGAGTACCGAAATATTGATCCCTCTCTATCTGTATAACACTGATGCGATATTAATAGCGCCTAGTGAGAAAGCTATTTTGGAATGAAAGAGTATATACGAGAAAGGGAGAGAAAGGGAGAGAAAGGGGAATCATCAAAGGATAGAAGGAAGATAATCAAGATTGTTATTTATAGCGAAGAAAGTCGAAGTCAGATCGATAAGTATAGGCGCGCGATTATTGCTAGTTTAACAACTATTGCTCTTTTAAGAGTGTACTCTCATTACTTTATTAATATTTTTCGTAAATGAGTAATATAATTTCTTCTTTTTTTTCTGGAACACATTGCGGATCTTCAAGGCACATAAAGTCGTAAAGTTACAAGATTAAGTTCTCTGTTAAAAGCACCGCGGATTTTATCTGTAATATCGTCGCAATTAATCGCTTTAGTTTTTGGACGCGTTTAATCGTTTCAAAAGTTCAGCGACCATTAAATACTTGTTTGGGAGTTTGTGACTCAAAGTTTGGACGCGACCTTCAATTAGGGGGATTACCGGCGTTAAACCTCCCCTAAAACATTTGGAAGATTCCAGGGAGAGATTTTGTACCAGTAATGTATGTGAAAAAAAAACAAGATACTTGAGTATACTATTAGAATCGCGTATCATTAGATCGTTAGAAAGATAAACAATTTGTTTAACAAAACATTTAATCGCTTATAGCAGCTAAACTCTTAAAAAGTTATTAACATTTCCGTAATTTTTAGTGTGCTGATATAATGTATTTGAGAAATAATATTGATTAAGAATTGTTACAAACTAGGAAGCAAAAAAACGTTTTGTTTTTGTTAGAAACTGAGATCGCCATTCTTTATTTTCGTCGACTCGATTTTTCATTTGTCGAGAAATGACTTTCCACATAATATTGAAATAATATCGAAAGTTGCGCGGTATATCATCGATAGCGACCAAACAAACTTCCGAGCGTTTTAAAATCACCCCAAGCGATCATCTTTGTAACTGTCACCAAAAGCGCCGGTAGCGTCAGAGATTAATCTCTTTAATGAAAAGACATTAGGTATCACTCGTGCAAACGAAACGTGATTGCAGTCAACCGAACTTTTTCTCAACTTCTTGTATCTCTTGAGACTTTCCATTTAGTGCAAAATCCAACGTTTCGATTTTACTCTCACGCTGCTCTCTCTCTCCCTCTCTCTCTCTCTTTCTCGATCTCATCCTCGAGCAACTTTTATCTTGGCCACATGCTCCAAACTTTTCACCGCCAAATAAAAACAGGGATGTTGACTGCATTGTGCGGAAAGCACCGGCAGCATCGAACAAAAGTTATAACGACTTTCTTCGACACTTTTATTTGTGTTGCTCGAACGCGCCTTAATCCACCAATTTGCACCTAGTTCTCTGCTTCTTCTACGATCTCCATAATGTGTTATTATATCCTCCGTCTAACGCGACATTATCAGAAATTTGCGTATAACGCACTTTGCTCATATATATCGTATATCGTCGTCTTATCATGTTTCATGTGAATTAGGCTTTGCACATATTTGTCAAGTGTTCCAAATTATAAATTTCAAGAAAAATATACAGAGTATCATAAATCACGCCTCATTTTTGGAGAACGAATTTATGAAGTCAAAATAAGTCGAAAACAAAGAAGGACGAAATTTCGTTTGAACCTTCTTTAAAAAGTTACAATCAAATAATAAAAAAATTTATTTGGATTATTATTTTTATTTGAATTAAAAATTTGTAACTAACAAATAGACAGTGAAGTTAGAATGACAGGTGTAAACAAAATTTTTTTTTAATTTTTTGATTATTTGATCGTAATTTTTATCTCTTTAAAGAAGACTCAAACGTCATTCCAACATAATTTCGTCATTCTTTATTTTTGCTTTATTTTGACATCGTCAATGACGTCATTCTCCAGAGATGGGGCGTGACTTATAAATTATGATACATCCTGTATGTGCAGCTCTTGGGACACACAGGATGCTGTAAAATTAATTGGGAGAAGAAAATTAATTCTTCCGAAAATTTGGAAAACTATAAATCTCACCATCGTGAATCTACCGTCTCGAACTGATACCAGACCGTGAGGTCCTAATAGTTATTTGACATAATAAAATCTCTACACTCTTTTATTACTCCTTTCTTTTGAATTTTTCTCCTCCCCTTAAAACAGAAACCTTTCTTTTAGACTCTCTTCTCTTAAACGGAGGATCTTCCGTCTTAATCGAGGAATACATGAGATGACGGTGGTCGGGCTCGATCTATAGATTTTTTAGTTGCTAATTTTTAGCGGACACACGGAGCCACGCGTCATCCCAGAGAAAAATGTATGATTAATAAATACAAGCTTTCCGAATGAAAGAAGTACATACAAATATATGCACACATCCGTATTTTTTACGAATTAAAACGGTCTGAATTTAAAACATTAACTACAAAAATAATTTAATGAACAATTTAATAACGATATTTATGAAAAATGTACTAAAATATATGCACTTGCAAAATTTCGCATATTTTATTGATTTACTGAAATAAATATTATATTAAGTAATATTAACAATAGTAATATAATAAAATAACTTATTATTATAATAAAATTAGTTATAAACACTGAAGTGATACGAACGTGTTAATAAAATGTTGCATAGTCTTTTACAATTCTCTTGATAACGGAGAATATTGAGGTAAGTAAATAGCGACTCTGGCATCTAGAAGCAAATTGCAGGGAAAAGTGCTCTTCTCCCTTTATCAAGATCGTTACGGTGGTTCTCACGAGACGCATTGTATTATGCATATACATTTAGACTGCATCCGTAAACTCGACTTTTTTCCGATAGCGCGTCCATAGAGGTCCAGCTTAAACTCGCCACTTCACCAAAACAAGAAGTAGATAATTATACTGCAATATGTATGTATATCTACGTAATAAAAGCAGATTATAACGATAACATGTTCCACTATATGTAACTCTTTTATTACGCATGTTTCATAAACACATGCGTAATATTCATACCTATATATTTTAAAAAATTATCCGCATTGCGGGAAAGCTCAGAATTAATTACAACAAGCACAATTCAGTTACTATCGGTTTTTAATTGTGAACATAATTATTCTTGGCAATAGCGAAAAGTAAATTCTCTTCATTAGAATACGATTTCTGATAAAAATAAATTAGAATTTAAATTGCTATAGTCGAGCTTGTAATACTTTCGAAAATTATTAATTTTGAAAGTAAAGTCTTCTATCTCATCCGAAATTATTCGATCGACTTCATTGTTCTTCCCGGTGTGTACCCACCGAAACGACAGCTGTCCCAGCGGTGAAGCGGCCAACCGCGAAGTGAATAGCGATATCCGTAGGTGGGCCAGCTTAACATCGCCGACGTAATACCCCGCTCCTATACTCCTATTTCTGCGAAACTATACATTGAAACCGGTCTGAACTTGCTCGCCTATTTACCAGTAGACACGTCGCAAACACATAACTCCAGTGAGTTGTTGCCGACTGCGATTTTCGTGCGAGCGCGCGTATGAACGTGGCGGCCGCGTGCGCTGCATCCGATCGAGTTCCTTATTGTTCGAGCAGACGGAAAGAAGACTTCCCGTGCATCTACTTCTCCAGCGCCGACAACGTCCATCCAACGCGAACTTTCGCGATCGCGACGGAGTTTCTTGTTTCTTGTCGAGTGGCGAGATTTTGGGGAACGAGCCATGATATCGCGCAACACGCGCGCGTTTGAACGACGTTCTAACACAGAGAGAAAAGTTAGTGGACGGCGGATGAGGCAGAAAAAGCCCTGTCACAATGGAGGACGTATCCCGTTGTTGCGGCGAGTTGCGCCGGCAACTTTCGAGTTAATCAACCTGGCGTTAGCAGTTTTCCTTTATCGTCTTACGTTTTCTATAGAAAGGAAATTGAGAGAGTTACACTCAGAAGATTACAGTCCATCAGTGTTGGTCTTTCGACCAGAGACGAGAGCAGTTTCTTCTTAGAAAAAAAAAATATATTTTTTGTGAAAAGCTTCACGAGACTTGGATCAGCGAAATATTACACAAGCTGAATTTTTATTGCTCGACAAATCAAAGAATCTTGCAAGTTATGAGAATATTCAGACCAGATATTTTTTAAGCGGACGTGACGGAAGTGTCACCCGCGAAGTTAAAGCTAATGGATCGAATCTTTCATTCTCGTTTATCGCGTTGGTTAAAATATTACGATATCGACATATGGAGATATCTAGACTCTTCGATAGGCACTTTAACTTGAATGTTTCTCACTATAATTTTTAAGCTCACGTCTCTGTCGGTGTCAGCCAATACTCGAGCCGTGTTTCGATTTTTTTGCGCTTTCGCTCTCAGGTTCTGTGCAGGATGTCTCGCTTAACAAGGGCGGTGGAAAAGTGTTTTTCGCCGATAGCGGTATCTATCGATCTCTCGCATACGTGTCCGTTATAATTAGGTCAAGAGAATGGAGACGTCTACGAAATCGGATCGGCCATTATCGAAATCCGTTGCTCGTAAATTTTCCGCGATACCATCGGCAACTGCTGCCTGATGCCAGGGCCCCAACGACTGTCGATTAGCGGATTAGTATTATCGGTCTTCGTCGTGCCATCATTGGCGTAGCGGAACTCAAAGGGAAGCCATAAAGCTTTTCGCGTTTACGATCGAAGATATTGCGCTGAAGTCGACGCAATGATCGCTCGGATTGCATCATCGACGTATCGTCGTGATCGTTTAACGGCAATCTTAATTTTATGTCGGGAAGGGTCTGTAATATTCTTCAACGATACGAAAATAATCTCTTTCTCTTCCATCACTATGACTACCGGATAATAATCGCGATCTCATCGTTAATATTTTAAACCATCTCTCTTCACCGGAATTTCGTATTTTAATCTTACAGTTTAAACGCTAATTTCGAACTACAGCCTCTTGAGCATTCGCGAAGTCAAAGCATTAAACCCTCGAAAGACAGTAACAGCTATTCCCCTCTAATGGCGTCAAAGTTGATCGAAACCCTTCTAGCTATGTCGTAAAGATTAAAGTCCTGAAACGCTGCTTTTCCGCTCCATTAGTCGTTGGACACCTTACAAAGCATTAAGGCTAGGAAGAGTATGATTAATAAAGAACTTTTTGTTCTTTATGCCGACAGGCAAGCAAACAACAATTATATACATTCTCTTTCCCTTTGATTAATTTATGCTTTAAGTAACTTTTGGTGTTGCAGTGCGATTACGAGAGTTCGCATAAATTTTCATTTGTAGTATAATTAAATATATTTCCTTTGTACACGTAGACTTGCTTGCTTTTAATTTCCGACGTGCTCCTTTTCTCGTATTTCTACAATTATGCAGACGGTTAATTTCAAAATATTATCTAAATGTAAAATTAAAGAAAGTGAACACACAATCAGTTATTCAGAAGATATCAGGTGGCAATTATTAACACTCGTGTTCCAAGTACAAGAACAAGTAGACATAGTAAGTAGAAAAGATTAATACTAATCTTGGAACAGAATGGCGAAAACGTGCCTTATTGCGACTTCTCTGCATTGCACTTTGATAAATAAGTATCTCTTTCACCATGAAAAAAGTTTATAGTTACGACGATATGACAGAAAATGTATTTAATATAGTCTAGTCTAGTTTAGTGAGCAAAAGGCGCAATTTTGTCAGATAGGTTCCCAGCAAACATATGACATGCATTTTTTCTTCTTCTGAATGTCAGATACAAAGAATACCTTCGCAGTCAAAGTAATTACGTGTGATGTAAGAATACCGGCACAGATATTCGGCTGGAATTATAGACGTGAAATCGCGATAAAAATTGCCGAGAAGACAGGATTGTGTTTCGTTCGAGGGAAAAAGCTCGGGGAAAAGGCCGGCCGGCAGCGCGGCCTTTCGCAAAGCGAGATTAAAAAAGTGCTCGCGACTCTAAAAGTATAAAGCAGAGAGAAAGAGATGCGCTTCCTAAGTAAAAATCCCGCTTCTTACAGACGCGAACGAGAATTTATGACTGTTTATGAAACGCAATATATTACACGTGAAGATTGGAAGATACGAACGAGCGCGTTAGATTTTGCGACAAATTTCCGTTTAGTTTATAGCCTCGTACTAACGAAACATGTTTCGTTAGTACGAATATGTTTCGCGTTGTGTCAATAAATACTCTGTTTTAACGATGCAGACTGGACCGCAGTTGTCGAGAACGACGGTGCGCAGTGTGCGCACAATGAGTGTGTAGAGCGAATCAACAGCGACTTCGCGATTGTCCGAAGGCGCGAGAGAGCACGAGTGGTATAATAAAAATTAATGGCTCCCACGGTCAGCTTGTCTACATTTTTTTGCCGCTTGCAACCATTCTACCTGCATCGTTACATAATTCTGTGTTACTGCATTGCTGCAGCCGGCAACTACACAGTGCTCTTTTACAATGAAAGACTATCCAACTCGCTGAATCGAAAATGGGTAGCCTTACATTATAGTCTGTTCGCGCATAACTTTGGTCTTTATCCCTTTACGAAATATGACTTTGGGAATAAATCTAAAGCGAGATCTAAAGTTATGCGATATACGAGGTCAGTTCATGAATCTTACGTACATTTTTGAGAAATTTGAAAGCTGATAAAGTAATGTGCGTTTTTTCGATAATATGTTGTACAATTGATTACTGACAACTTTTCTATCAGAAATAAAGACAATGACAAAATAATGATAATATCGTAATATAATAGATATACGCATGAATCTATGGATTGTAAAAAAAAATTGTCATCACGATTAAAAATACGAAGATACCTCGGAAAGATTAATCAAATACACTCCGCAAATCAAACAACGGAAGTTCTGTCGGTCTGTCACAATGTTGTATTAAATTTTTAACTTTATTAAATTTAGAAGTTCTAGTTACATAATGTTAAAATCGATCTGTAGGGCGGAAATTCCAATTCATAGTCGTTTTCAATTCTTATTTTAAGAAGATAACATTAATTTTGATAATTGAGATATCCAGATTTAAATAATGTTTTAGAATTGGACATTTTCAGAATTACAGAATTCATTCTCCAATGTTATCTTATTGATGCTATTTTATTAGTTCCAAGAAACTATTGCAAATCTTATCCATGTAATTTTGCATTTATTTAATATTTTTTCTCTATTATAAATAATTAAACTATTTCGAGAAGAAGTCACGTAAGAAATTAAAGTTTCTAACAATGCTTTTCATTAGTGGCGTCAGATTACGTGTACATACATATATGTGTGCCAACGTCCGTACAAAATAATACACGATTCATTTATAATGCGAAGCAATCGGTAACTGTCGACGTAAAAGCTGAGAAGATGGTGTTTGAACTTACCAGACTGTCCTCTGTGCGCGGGTATGGCGGGGGCGGGCGGTAATCCGGTGATGCTGCAAAGCGTCTGTCCACTACCGTACTTGATATTTCTGCAGTGACACGGCGTGGTGGGCGTCGTCAGTCCCTCGTTGTCTCTGACGGTAGCCCCGATCACTGAGATCTCGTCGAGCTCATGCCCGCTGTCGTAATGGCACAATCTCGTCGCGCTGGTGCTGGCCCCGCCACCCCCGACGCCGCTATCCTCACCGGCACCGGCGTCGGAACGACCGCCGCCGGTGCCTCTACCCCCGGTCCGGCCCCTAAGCGACTGCACCAGTCGCTTGGCGCCCGAAGACATTCCACGGAGGTGATCCAGCCTTCCGGTCTTCGTTTCCTCTTGTCCTGTTCAAAACCGCCCGAGTACACGCCCGGGGATGTCCACCTAAAATTTGCACGCTTTTAACCCCCCAGTCGTCATATATGTGTATATAGTATTAAGTTGCTGCATAAATTTCCCGCTAGTGAGAATAAGATTCCGAAGATCCAGTTTCCGCAAACGTCTTGTAAGGTAAATGTATCAATGCCTGGACACGTATACCTACGTCTGGACATTTTTATCATTTTAGTCCTTAAATAAGTTATGACGCGAATTAAAATCAAAGAGAATCAAAGATAAAAATATTTTTTTTGTATTATATTGTTATCTTTGATTTTAATTCGCGTTATACTTATTTAAAAACTAAAATGATAAAGGTGTCCAGACATAGGTTTTTTAATACATTTACCTTATTTAAGATCGTGTTGTATCACCAGCAATACGATTATTTGTTACAGTTCCCAGTCTTTCTTTGTCCCTCCTTCATCCTTTTTAGATTTTTTTTTATTTATATCTGTAACACGGGATTTTTGAAAAACGCAAACACTCGCAATACCTTTGTTAGTGTTATATATATATGATTTGTATTGTATCCATTGTATTACAGATAAATTGAGACTCTCGTAAAATATGCTGGTGTTTTACATCGACTGCATTAGCGATTTTAATTTTGTTAACACGATCTCTTTCAAATATGATGGATGGAATTTATGCAACAATATAATACAAATTAAATTTTACTGTATTATAACATTTAACAATCGGTCGATAAACGATCTGAATCGTAGTTAACAGTTTCGACTACTAAGCAGTTCCGTCTGACTATATGAGGCTGTATCTACTTTCGCTCTATATATAGATAATATGAATGATGCCTCTGACAATGAGAAACAAATCACCTATAAAATTGAAATTCACCAGTTTGCCTGAAGCTACGTAATAGTTTGACTTGTGCAGAATAAAAATTTGGCCACTTTTAGCTCCGACGGACATTTGTGATAAATGATCAGTCGGCTACATACATCTCCTTTAGTCTCTACCTTTCCGCCTTATCGATTTTGACTATGAAAAAGCAAAGCGCTTATAGAAGAATGTGATAACTTTTGATAATACATGATAGATTGTCCTTCATCTTCACGCGTGTATCGCGCTTTAATAAAAAAATGTGTTTTTATGAAATATTTTGTAGGTCGACAGGAATATGAACGCTATAATCTAGACAAAAAATTTAATGAAATATTTTAATACGTTTAGAGATAAGTAATTTTATGTTGAACGATACTTGTATACAAAGAGCAAGGTACAATGACGATCTTGGGAGGGATTATCGGGATTAAAAGTCTTCGACCCTGGTTCGTTTCTGACAATACGAATCTACACAATAAGCCGGCTAGTAAGTTAGAAGAGAAGGGACACACGAGACCACACACGACTCGAATTCGACGCGATGGAATGTACTTACCACGTGGTGATAGCCGCCCCGCAGTGGTAGCTCTGCTCTCTCTCTGCTCACTACGTGTACCGCCAACGGTAACGCCGCGCACGATCGCGACCGGTGTCACCGAGCGTAGCACATGATCGCTCTCTCTTGATCCCCGGCACGATACCGATCCGGCACGCGGGCCACGCGTCTACGATACTCCACTTCCGTGCCCCGATTCCGGGCTGCCGCGCTACCGATTGTTAATCGAGCCGCTTGAGCGTTCGTACGCACCGACGTGAAGAGCAGCGACGACGGCCGACCACCGAGGGGGGTCGTACAACGATCGGCGGCATGCCAAGTGACGCCCGTCGAGCACGTCGCTTCCGGCACCGATCGCTCGACAACACGCTAACGATCACTGTGCGTAACGATCGTGATGGTGGTGGCGGCGGCGACGGCCGGCGTGCACTTTTTGCGAACGGTGATCGATAGGCGTACGAGGCACGCGTCGCTCGCCACGTGGTCGTTCGCGACCGTCCCGTCGAGCGACATGCCGCGACAATACGGTCGGCCCGATGGCCCGCGTTCGCCGGTGGGAACCCCTCGTCGGCACACTCTACGCACTCTCGCCTCTCCGCGACACCGAGGACAAACGGGGTCCGTGTAGCCCTCTCGCAACCCTGTGGCCCGATATTGACGCCGACAGACCCTCTTTAAGGGACGGTCGACGTGCAACAAGTGTCTCGAGCGACGACACTCGTCTCACGTGTCGCTGCTGCCGGCTCTCGCCTACTCCACGTTCAACCACTCTCGCTGATAAACTCGATACCCCGCGTTCGATCCGTCCACGGCTGGAGAACTCGTCTTCGAAGTACGTGGATACAGCGCGACGGTATCTGGGGAGAAAACAGAGAAAGCAAACGTTATTTAGTGAACGGGAAATGCCAGTTGTTAAATACGTTAAATAAAGTACGTTAAAAGAAAATTGGTTCTTGCATTGTTTTAACAGATATATCGATGGGTTTCGTGAACGTGAGCGGAATTATTCTCGGAGGTAACTGGTAGAATTTTCATGAGCTCTCTGTGAGGACCAGAGACGGCAGAGACTTCTCTTCAAGGGCTAAGCGCTCGACGTTGATGGAGAAGTAACGAGCTGGAGATTAGGATGTGGCCCGTTCGAAATTGCTAATATCGATTATGCCGAACCTCAAGTTGCGCGGAACGGTTCATACGTTCGTTATGTTCAGATTAATCTTGAGGGAATTGGAGCAGCAAATAGGTCGTGACGGTCTAACATATCTCAAATGAGCATTCAAGTCGTTCTTAGGCCAGATTAGAAAGATTTTCGTACGTGCGAAATAATATATATTCATTACATATTACATAATTCAAAATAATAATAAAAGTAATCAATTTAATAGAATTCGTTGAGACGAAAGCATTACCGAAACAGCAATTGATCGGTTATTTCGCGGATTTTGACAGAAATATGATGTTAGATTAACCCTCCGTAGTCACACCGGGTCAATTTGACCCGAGCCTCAACTTTGCTCGTAAATATCTTGCGCGTAACTTGAAAATTGGCGGGCATGACGCCCTCTAGCTGTAGTTAAAAAAATTTTTTTTTTTTTAAACAAATTTTTCGCGAATTTTTTTTATATGTTAAAAATTCCTGGGGCCCTTCTTTTTTTTATAGCAATCAATTTAGCAATATCGCAAGTGCATTCGAGAATTTTTTCAACACGATCGGTGGATAAATGGTCAAATGGCGAACGGTCAAAGTTCGTCTCGGGTCAAAATGACCCAGAGGACTTCCTTGTTTAAAAAAATAGGTGTGACTACGGAGGGTTAAATAGAGAATCACACATTAGATTTGTATTTTTCGATAATTATTAAAACGTAAATTTTTTCTTGGCGCAGTATTCTATGTCACAACTACAAGATCGAAATTTTTAAATTACTTTTTAACTCATATAGCTCATTGATGCATGTATGCATCCTGTCGGATGACGAGATGATGGATGCGCCGTCGCATTAGCTGTATGCATATTTTGCAACCATGCACGGCGGCGCGGAGGTATATAAGTATGGACATGGACAGGAAGATGGTGGCTGGGGTAAAAGAGAAAAGGGTATTGTATATAATATACATATAACGAGAATATATAGGACCAAGCAGATCCTGAATATAGGGACATTGAGCTGTCGCTAACCTGACGTATTATTTTACCTCCTTATTCTCGCGCACAAGAAAAACAGTGCGCTCAATCGTTTGACAGTCGCGACGCGAGAAAATGCCCCTATACGATATTTCACATTACAACGACTTGTTCTCGCGGAAATGATTTCTGCACCGTCCTCTTCCTTCGTTTATCGCAGGTTTTGTCGAGACGACGTCGCTACGAATTGCGAAGATTAATAAAGCAGTTGCACGAAAACTATATAAACTTTAAAATAATAATGCAAATTGTTAAATTTTAATTTGTTCGTTATAAATTGCAAGAGATTAGCAATGAACTTATTGAAATATATCTTGTTTCCCAATGGACGCGATCAATTTGATTCGTCTGTTGTATTATTTCGCAATCTTGCGGATTGTGATCGATAAATAATTAGCCAGTGGGGGGACGTAACGATGCTCGACCTTCGAGCAACGCGTTAAATTGATTCCGCATAACAAAGAACAATGGCTGTTGCATACGGGATGAATATTAGGAGTCCTTGCACAGCATCGGATAAATTATGTAGGCAACGAGAATCTCGTTTTATTGCCGGCGGGGTCATCGTGCCACTGCAATCCAGGCGTAAACTCGACGGCTCTCTCTCTCATATGGAAATCGTAACTTGAAAGTATAATATGGAAAAAATATTCTAGCGGTTTCTCTACGTTACCAGAGCGCCTCGAGAGCGCGTTTGTTTTAGCTTATAAAAATTCCGGTAAGAATCGAAGTGTATTTATCCCGCGGAACAGAGGAAGTATATCGGGTCTGGAATAGTCTGGAAAGCACATTAAAAGTTTACGGAGTTACGAGGGTGTGCTTTGAGTGTGCTTCGATAAATCATCCGTTGAGACCTTTCCCTTAAAGATTTAGACGGAGTTCAGCCGTAAGTCCTAAGCCGGTCGCTAAATATTGCGTAACAGCCAAAGTTTCGGTGGTTAATTTTACATTTTGTTGGATCGTAAGAACGAACGAACGATAGGTATCTAATCGCGATATCGGAAACGGAAAGGACGCTTCCGTCTGCCGAAGAGAAAATAGAACACTAACGAAAATAAGTATAAATTAATGTCGCGCACTTCATCCGGAATAAATAAGCGAGCACGCGGCTCAGTGACACTCTGCGGAGCAATCTGTAGTGCTTAGTTTTAAACTCCAATATCTTAGTTCATGGCTCTGTGTTAGTGCTTAATCAGAGCGGTGTGTCGCTGCAACGTATCGCTCCGAATTGCTTTCATGTTCATAGTTTCATAACGACGCTTAGGAGATTTCATCTGTCATGGGAGCGACGATGCTGCGCAATTTATATGGCACCTATTACGGTACAAATTGCAGGATACTCCAAAGGATACTTTCGGAAAAGATAGAACTACTCATTAAATTGAATTTATTTTTATTAAATTCTTGTTTGCCAATAATAAATAAATTTAAAAAATTACATTAGTGTCTTAAGTAGAATATAGCATTTTGATGTAACGTGTAGCCATTTATAACCGATGTTTATGTTTATAAAAATATCTATAACAGAACGTAATGTATAATTCAAATTTATCCATGTGTGATACTCCATTTTTATTATTATTTGTTTAATTTATTAGTAGATGCAATACGGGTAGTGTCCAGTCAAAATCTGTTCAAACATTCTGTCGAAATTCGTCGAAAATAAATCGCGTACAATGTATATCCCCGTTGAAAATATTCCACAAACGGGATATTCGTTTGCAACGACCGTCATAAACTGTGCGACTCCATTTCCCTGATATTTTTTCAATTGCGTTTGCGCGCACACGACCGGTGCGAAACGTTGTGGCAGTTGATCGATACCCCGAACGGGGTACACGAGATTTTCTACATCAGGTATTCGAGAGAAAGGCATTATTTGGTGACAAATCTTTTCATATAATTACAATCTATTCCGATTTTTATCTTACCGTACAATTACGCAAGATAAAGAGAACATATATAGTTTGGCTCTATTCCAGGTAGTAGAGTGACGTATTAATAACATCTTAATGATGTCTCTAACGTCAATAATACGCCATTAAGACGTCTTCACGACGTCATCCTGCTACCTGGGATGGTAGGTAAATTTTCCAGCAGGAACATTTTATTCTCAGTTATTTTATATAGGAGCACAAAAAAATGTCTTCAGATCCCATTTTCGCCTTAGTTTCACCGCTGGCGTAGTGCGGAAATTACCGTGAATTTAACTTGCCCGTAGGTGCATCGACCGAGAAGGATTGCGTTCTGCGACGTTACGACGTCGTGCATGTTCTGCGGCTGCAAATGGCCGTGTGCTGTCGTCGCCGACAATAAATGCAGACACTGCAGTTTCTCACTTTACGGTCGATGCGTCGATGTGTTAGCGCATTTATATGTCGGTGCACCTCGGCGTCGGTTGATTGCGACGAGGTGCAGCGCGACGCGCCGCAATAGACGAATGACTCGCTTCGACTCGACTCGGCGGCCTCTGTTGTACATGCACGCCGATGAATCAGAACGGAAATCTCCGATGGACGAAAACAAGCGACAGAGTCGTGCATGCGAGCGCGCGCGCGCAGGGGTGTAAATGTAGTGAATTTTTTACGACCCATCGATTCCACCGCTAATGGAAGTTCCGATTTTTCGCATTCGTTAATATACGCAAAAGGATGCTGTCCGATGCGTACTGTCGTGTAAGCGATATTTTCAGCGGGAGTTATCGATTATCGCGCATACGGCGAATCATTTGCATCGTCGACGCTCGGAATGCATTCGATTATTCAAATTTGATAACCGTGTGACCGAAGCGAGAACAACTCGCGAATTGACCCCCCGAGGTCCGCCGCGGTATTATTCTCGTATTTTTGCATAAAACGCAGCTCTCGCGATTGAAAAGAATGACCGCGGTAATAAATGGTTTGGGTGGGGGAAAACAGGATTTGTGGAAATTATACTATTTGAAAAAATGCGAATAAAAAATAGACGACGCGTCGCGTTACCTCAACTCACGTCACAAAGACTGTCCCGTTTTCGTTTGTCGAGTGTATATACGCTCGAGATCGTATTCTAATATTACATTTTCGGGGGAGTTTAGCTCAAAAAATTGTATTTTGAAACTGCAAAAAAGTGCACACGTTATGTAACCGGAAACGAACGTTGATGGGCGCGAATGTTTCACGATCCGATGAATCGCCCAATGGTTATTTAAAATAAAACAGAAAGAGAGAGAGAGAGAAAAAAAGAGGAAAAAGAACGCAAAAACACGTATATGGGTTACAAACGTTAACGACACATTCTGCGTGCCCACTTCGTTTGTCGGATTGATCGAGTTTGTTAAATTAAACTTGATATTCTGCATCGATGCTTCTCATGGGTCGGGTTTTTACGCGTCCGACTCAACTGCTACAGTGCTCGCATGTCAAAAGTCGCAGATTGCAAAACGACTGAGGAAAGGGAGGAAAAAAAGGGATATAGGAAAGAGAGAGAGAGGGAGGAAAAACAGAGAATTCGCGCGCGAATAGAATTTCGCGGAAACCGAATGGAAACGGCCAATGGACCGAGTGAAAAGAGTCGCCGACTACTCCGAAACGAGCATTCCGACGCGACGCGTCCGATGTAGTTCCTCGTTGAATTCCGGTTGAAAGAGAAACTTTAACTCTTTTACCCGTGAATATATTATGCTGTTTATGTATGTCGCATCAGGTTCGCGTAATTTTTCAATGATATAGAATAGAATACATTTTAAAAAGGATAATGTAACAAAAAGAATTGATTCCTTACGGAAAAATAAGTAACAGACACGAAATAAAATTTGTTTCGTACATAATTTTGTTCTCACAAGAATTGAAGTTGAAAAATTAAATTGAAAAATTAATAATATCTTTGCGCTTTTTTAAGCTTTTTAAACAATTTTTCGACAAGTTTATATCGTATTTTATCGAATCTATCTCGATTGATTATATTATTGTCTTGTCTAGAAAATTAATAAAAAATTTTATGAATTGTTATCTTATGCTAATAAAATTACCTAGAAATGCAAGCAATATATTATTACGCATTTACTTTGTTTATTTGTAAGAAAGTATTTAATGTGGTTAAAGATATAGAGTATATCTACAATTACTTCGGCTATTCTCTCTTCTTTCTTCTAACAAGATTTTATTTAGAAAATTTGAGTTGACGGTCTCGTTGATACTTATTGATTGCTGCGAAACGCTTTGTCGGATATTGCGTGCGAAAGGGGCAACCTCAGTAAAAGCTTTTTGTGCATTCCGGAATGGCTTTGAAGCAAACGCACCGACTTTTTCACGGTATTGTAAAACGGAAAGGTATAGGAATTAACTTCACACACAAACATACACGCACACACACACACAAAACTTGAGTAGAAATTATTAAATAAACTTGAGAACGTGGCAAAAAGTGTTTGAGAGCGAGGCAAAACTTATATTACGCAACTGGTACATCCAATGATGTAGAAAAGTATGTTTCAGCTGTTACAAGCTTTAGGCATTATATAGGTACAACATCTACTCGCTTGTCAAACTTACTTGCCGCAAGCTGGCCTTAATGCCACTCGATCGATGAGTTGGAAACTTCAAAAGGCCTCACCTTTACGTCGCGAAGTAGACAAAATGCAAGTCAACCTCGACGCGCAAGATTTATGACCCGCCGAAAGTTTCAGCTGGCGATTCATGTCAAACCTCGAAACAAGAAGCATCCTAATCGAGGTACTCGGGGAACACCTGGCCGAAGTATAATTACCCTTATCATGAGGACGTTCGTCGTGCGAAACTTAAACCGACGCAGTCGTTTTCTCGTAAAAATAGAAGCCGAGTAGTCGGATCTGATAAATCTTTCCGCGAACACTAAATGATCGAACATCGATTTATCTACTCGCGCGAAGACTTGCGGCGAGATTCGGGCCGATGCAAGCAATAAAGTGACGCGTGCTAAGCTCACGTTGCATTATTTAGAAGATTTACTAAGTCCAATGGATCGTACGAGGTAGTACAGGGCGGCTTTACACGTTGTAAGGAGATTATCGCTACTTACGTGCCATACGGCATCATCCGACTCGAGAGATGAACTTAACTTAAGTATCATCTGACTTTGCGGAAGAAGCGGCTTATCGAATTATTGGCAAAGTTTCGAGTTACGGCTTTAGTATTGTCTTTTGCGTGATTTGTTCTCGAGCGAACAAATAATTAAAAGGAATTATTAATAGCTTCGCGTTGCAGAATGCTAAGTATGGTCTTCTAATTTTTTGCCGTTCCTTAAGCTTTTTCGCGTCACGCGCCAGCACTTTAACTTGATAACAGCGAAGTTGGTTCGAAGAAGAAATCGCTTTCTTTATCAAGAATAACCAGCATCTCTTTTTTATATTTCCTTAATTATATATCCTCTAAAATATATCGCAACGGTAGGAAGATCTGGGATTAAAATGAAAAACGTAAATATATATAGATAAATAGATTTTATATTAAACTTTCAACTTTTTCTCTTTTTTTCTCTCTTTTTCTACTCGTTATTTTTATTACCTGTAAATATTTCTTTTACCTCGCTGCATTTTTCTATATACAATACTGTTTTTAATATTTACTTTTTCTTTAAAAATTATGCGGAGTAATTTTTGTGTAACTAAAAATTATTCGAGTATTCTCAATTTAGTGAAATGTAAATTCGTTTGGCATATGTTATATAGAGGAAGTTTTCTCTAAGATTAGACGAAGAACGATGATTAATGCAAGTATTAACTTGTAGCAAAATGATCTGTTCGACAATTTAGTTTATTCAAGATTGTAAGAGAATAGAAAAGATAAATTAATGCCATTAGTTTTCAAATAACGAAAACATGATGATGATAATGCCAACACAGTTGTAATATTACGTGTATAATAATACATGTATATGTAAGACCTTACATCCGCACACAGATTTACGTGAAGGCTTTCTGAGCAGATTACTGGTCATGCGAATCGTGTTCTAAGTAGTCAACCGTTGGCTAGCTTAGTGGATTAACCTGTGAAGCTTAAGAGCACTGAGTTTATGCGGCTGAGATGAAGCTATGACGTTTAAAGACGTATTAGCGACGTAACTGTTACCCTTCCTAGTCACCTCAAAGTTTAGATAATTTGTAAGTGACTGTCGCATACAAATTACATTCTAATGGATAGCAGATTCCTGACAATTCATCCCGAATTATTTAATTCCATTCAATCTTCTCACTTTGTATTTCAGCGGAATACTTTTGTATCCAGCGTTGTCATCTGAAGACAAAAAAATTCTCACGGTAGAGAAAGTGAAAGAGAAAGAAGGAGAGAGGGAAAGAATAAACGATACTTTGCATTACGTGTGGCACATTTTTGACTAAATAGATAAACGTAACCCCGCTTAACCCCGATGCACGTTTCCACGATTAAATCCATCATGTTGGTCTCTCGCGGCGGTAAACCTATACAACGAGCCCTGTTTCGCGTCCCACGAGATAATCCCGCGAGTTACAGCTTGCAAGGACAACGTACGAAGAAGCGGAAAACAAAACACGCGTACACTAACCGTGGGTTTAAACGACAAAATGGAGCGCTGGTCCGAAAACAGGATCGTCTTGGACGCGGCTTGGTGTGCGCTTTAAATTGTCGCTCCGCCGAGCATGCGGTGGTTAATTCCGCGGCGCCTCTCTGGTCGTTGAACGAGAAAATAAAATTGCGGAGGAAGAGACCGCACCGGCTGCGGAAAGTGCAGGCCAATGGCCGCGTATAGTACGAGGAGGTTTACCGTCCTCGGAGTGCAGGCGACTTGATAATCACCGTGCGGTGCGAACCGCTAGATTTCGAGCCTCGTTTCGAGCACTTTTGCGTACAAGTATAAATTCACATGGCCGTAAGTGAAATACAGTAATGTGAAGTGGTAGGGCGTTTTTGCACGTGCTTTCACATTTTGATGGGAGAGAGCTCTTTGACGCACGAAAACCGCGTACGATATTATGTCGGGGACACATTTAATCTCAAAGCGACGTGTAATTACACAATTTTTCCACTTACGCTTAACGAGTAAGGCAGAATGCAGCTACTTGTTACGTAGATAAATTGGAATATTGCATTTTATGTTCGTTTGACGCAATATGAGTTTGATTAAAGTACGAATTCGTATTAACGATATTCTAGCGTACATATATTATTGTCGCTGCATATCACTATCTTGTTATTTAAAATTTTATGTTTGCTCTAAAGCGTATACATATTTTTTTAGACTTTCTGAAATAACATTATCTATGTTTGCCGCAAAATTTATTTTAAATAGGCAATGCATAAAACCTAAATTTGTGCACTTCTCTTTCTCTCTCTGCGATTTGAAATGACATCTCACTGTACATACAAAAAATAAGTATATATGGTACCAGGTATGTATGGTATGTAATATATATTAGAAAATCTTTATTTATCTTTTTATTTCTGAGTTTCTCAACATTTCGAAATTCGTAACAATCACTCGAGATGGCACCGTTAGATCTTTGATTATTGGCATGTACTAGTATGTACTAGTCTTTGCGATGCATAAACACTACCAATTATACCGTGATTGTCAAATACACACCTGATTGCGGATTGTATTTTGAATCCACAGAGATTGAACGGATAGAAGATGACATACGTATAGTCGTGTATAAGTTATATTGCCTATTTAGCGTGCTAAGTCAACGACGTTGTAACCGTGTTACTCAGTTGATGAGTTATGGATATCTGTTTCACGTAACTTCGCGCATTTAAATCGGCCCTTTATGCTAAAAGGTAGTTGTGGAGAGATAGAGAGAGGGGAAGATATATCTTTGGTGGTAACAATCAATAACTATGATAATCAATCACTGAAAAAATATATATACGTGTGACATTTATAATTAATTAAACTAAATAATAAAACCAGTTTGTAAAAAAAAACGATGTAATAATAACAACATAATGAAGTTATTTCCGAGCATCGTCGAGGACGCGATTAATCATATTTCATTACAACTTAACATTTATCAATGTCAGGTTTCAGATAAGATTAACACGATTTCTAGAAGTGCCGTCCAGAAATAGTTAAGGACCACATAGGATGCGCAGTAAGCGAGTTATACAGTTTAGGATATTTAGTAATCCTCGGGGATTGTTCGAGGATGCTTCGCAACTCGCCGAAACTATATCCTGAATGAAGTTTCGTTGATTCCGTTACCAATCTACCTTCTACCGGTTGTATTAACTTTAGGAAATTAACAAGGATTGACTGTACAGAGTGTTGATTTTCGATAGTAATAAGTAGTTATTCTTCTCGCATAAAAGTTTAAGGAATCTTCAAGTCTCTCCTCTCTTTCGCACATTGCGAGATTATAAATTTCGATAAATACGTAAAGCACACATGTTGTTATTTTTCCACGTGCAAGTAAATGTATGAATCACGTTGCGTCATTTTTTCAAAATTTGCGTTTACGCAGTCGCAAGTTCAGATCGAGAATTCGCTGAGTTCGACGGCAGAAGAACCACGAATAGGATTACATTTTGCCAGTTTAAATTTGGTCGTCTGCGTCCAGATTGAAATTGAAATAGCATTCTCAATATTCTTGCTTCTCTCTAGCGCGTCTGGCAATTCGCGAGCGGACCGAGAAAATGACCTCGTTGCTCAGGATATTTAGCAGCGAATGAGATTCGTTGCCACGGTTCTGTGAGTCTCTGTAGAACGCGATTCACAAGAAGGAGTTACTATGGCGACAAGAGACGTCACTCGGTTTCTCGGTTGTTGCCGAAATTCCTGGCAATATTGGCTGGATTATTCGGCCGGGGTCTTTGCGCAAAAAAGGAAATAAATGAGAGTCAAGATGTGACGCAGAATTGCGTCGCATGATATTTAAAAATTATATATCTTCTTTTATTGCTATTGTCAATATAAAATAGAAAAATTTCTGTAAATTATTCATTATTTATTTTTGATTAATAATAATGCTCTGGGTATTAATAACTGCTCTAATAATACTAACTATTATTAATAACGAATAATATATATTTAATGTTATTCGCCTTCTAATATCCAATATCAACGCGCGTGTCAATTATTCAAGATATTGAGATAAAAAACACGATCAAACGAAAAAAGAAAGAACAAATTGCTGTAACATCCTCATTAAGGGCTTGTAATAGGCGACAAAGCAAATTAAGCTCAAAGCAAGCGCTTAACAGGCGAAGCTTTTACGATGGCGCAGATAACGTCTCTTTTTACCTTTTTTTACCATTCCTTTTTTTTTTTATTAACAGTAGCATCTGCTGCGCTGTCATCAGATACCATAAAACAGGATTGGCAAAATATCATGATCCACTGCCATAGGAAAACAAGCAAATGTAGGATACAATATGCATAGATTTCAGGAAAACTGAATTTCAAAGTAGGTTACATGAGACAAGTTTTCCAAGAGAGGCAAATATGTATGCACGTGCAAGAAATAAACAAAAATGAACAATCTCGGAAAATCAGAAGTTTTCCCGAGACTTTTTTCAGATTTGAGATCAAAAGTTTTACATTTTATCTCGCAAATGGACAACGCAAATTAAGTAATTTTGTGTTATTCTTCTAATTCAACTTAATAAATTAAATGATAAAGGTCTATTTTAAATTATATTTAATATAATTTGATTCTATTTTAATCTAAGTTAAATTTAAATTTAGAAAGATTAATTGAAGGTTGTGTGTCCAGATTGACTGTGTGATCTATACTGCCTGATATATCTTCTCAATGCACTGGTACATACGTAGCTATTACAGAACGTAACGTGATTTTTTTTTCCAAAAAGAAAAGTCACAGAAATTTTGTTGCTCGGTGAAATATCACGTTCGCAAAAAAGGGCAATAACTGTGCTTGCGCCAAATGTACGAAATTGCTGGCAATATAAGAAAATGTGCTTCAAAAATGCGTTGCGTACGTACTTACGCAAAGGACCATTCATCTAGATTTTGCTAAAAGTACTTTTAGAATTTATTTTTACACATACATAAAATGTTTACACGAGAATTTATTTTTGAACTTAATAATCTTAGCTTTTACTACTAGTTTTGCACGAATAAATTTCAGTCGTATTGCTTCTCGCACCAACAATTGAGATATAATTGTATTAAGATATTTATTGTAAATTACTATTTCGCGAAATGAAGTTCTATATCTTGTGTGTGTTTATTTGTCATTCAAGCAAACCTTTATTAAGTTTGAGTAAATTTGTCATTTTAGCTTCACAGTATTCTAAATATGCTTATTATACGATAAATAAATTTAATACGAAAAATAAAATACAAGTTAAAATAACAATTACGCAGTTTAATAGAATGGAAAAATTATTCTAAAAATAATAGCAGTTTATCGGTCGGAGATAAAAAAAAATAAAACGTTCCCAGTGTTTACCAGGAATTATTTTCCAAGTCTGATGCTCCGCGTTACGATATCATCGCGCGGAGATAAATTATTTTTCGTCGGTGTCTCGTTTGCGTTTGACATTCTACCTCGAAGGCGGGTAGCGTAGCTCAGGCCCAAGATAGTATTCCTGTATCGACCCGCACAACGTAGTGTTATGCAAATGCGAACACTTTCTCGTGAGATTCTGTCGTATGGACGATAAATCACGGAATTTAATCAGGAGGCCACGGAGAAATTTTGCTGATCATGCTACGCATTGCGCGTGTAAAACGCGATCGATTAGCGTAAAAATTTTCCCCGGCACGCGACGTACACATATAAGTTTCGCGAGATAAAACGCGAATGTTTAATCATGCTTTTAACGTTTTATAATTGAAATCCGAGAGACCAAAAAAGCGTTCTGGCAAACGATTGCAAATCAAGTTAAAAACAATTTTTTTCGACATTTCTATAAATAGCCTTCGTACTTTTTAATATCTGTTTTTAATAATTAAACGCGTGCATTGTGTGTAATATGTTATTTCGGTCTTTGGTATATTTTTATCAACGACAAGAGATAAATATTCCCTGAATCGGCAAATAAAGCGCAAACTCGATATTTTTTAAGTTGCAAAAGTTTACCGAAGCCAATGTTTTACAAATTCTTGTAATTCTTTTTTAAGAAAAACATAAAATTAGAATAACATGTATTATATGCATATGATATTTTTGTACATTTAATGTTTTTTTACATTTAATATTTTTATACGTTTAATATTTTGTGACTATATATTATCTTTTTTGTTTAACGTTTCATGAGAAGTACATATATTGTGAATTTAATGATTCACTTTAATTTTCAAACTTACTCACTTGCAAACTTTTGCAATGTTGAAGCGCACATCTTATATTAAATGATCTAAGCTTATCTCTGTATACATCATTCACGAGCTTAATAATTTTGATAGCAACAAGAACTAACAATTTAATTAAAGAGCCGATTCTAACAACAGCTACGTTCAATTATAACAGATTGCAATTTGTAACTTTCTGACGATATGGACGTTTACACTGGCATTTGTCCCTCGCAAATTCTCACATTGATCGTACGTTATTCTGGAACTAAACTTTAGTAGCTACAGAATCTTTAATCAATTTGAGCTATACCCATATATTTCTCGTAGCAAGAGGTCTGGAAGCATATTTTGCATTAACATCGACGAAACAAATTGTAAAACGCAACGGACTTAACGTGGCTCGTGCTTTCTCTCTTTTTTCTGCTAGGCGGTAATCCGCCTTTGATATAGAGTGTATATACCAACCACTGATATTTTTGCATACAACCTTGTATGTAGTATATACGCACGTTTACACGATGAACGTTTAGTTTATTATTGGCATACGGAAACCAGCGCGATGAATAAATCAAAAGTTCGTTTCTCACCGAGTGCGCAAATGAATGAAAACGTGGCGTGTACGCGCCACGAATTAAAATTGTAAGAAAAGTAATGGGGGTTGTTGACACGTTTAACCACATCGAGAACTGATTATTAGGATGTACACCGCGGAGGAGAGTGCGCTTTCTTCGTCACTGTCGATATACGAGAATTCAATTTCTGGTGAAACGCAACGTGGGCTGTTCCCATTAATGCGGCTGTATATTATACGATATTATGCAGACGGATGTATGTGTGCGCTTCCATAAACATAAAAATGCATCTCTGATCGTTACAAATGATTGCTTTATATTTTACACACCGTGTGAAATCAGACTATTATTACTTGAAATCATGCAACTTTAAGATAAAAGAATTAAATCAGCAATTAAAAAACATATTAATCTGCGGATAAATATGTATATAAGAGTCTAAGAGGCGAGAAAGAAACTTTTATAACACGAGTAATATTTTTCTTACTTAATTAATAGTAAATCATTTAGCTTAATTTATAATTTAAAAAATCTGTGCTGATAGGACAGAAAAATATAAATTCAAAACTTTACGCGAGAACACCAATTACGCGAGAAATTAAATCAAAAATTAATATTAAGTTTAAAACAATTTTGAGCACTTTCTGTAGATATTTGAATAAACTATTGATGCAATAAATACAAATAAAAATATCTTTTTTTTTAAATAATTTAGTAATTCTAATAGCGCTTACGAAAAATACAACATATTTGGAGAATCCATATACAGCCAGATGACATTCAAAATGGTCTTTTTTTAATGCGTAGTTGCTCAATTACTGCAGATCTCAGTTTTTCCGAAGTGCGAAACTGATCGATCACAGTTAATGAGTGGTTATGAAATAACAATGCCAATGCTTTTGCAATAATAAAACTGCTGAAGACGCGACGAAACGTCACGTAGTTCAATACTTTTCGCGCGTGAGAACGGGTATCGATCTCGCTATATCTGGAATTCTCATGGATATTATTACTGCACTCTAGTCACATTCATGTCGAGATATATGATCCTGGAGATTTTATTATGACCCCTCCCCCCCTCCGGTGAGTACTCTCGCGAGTGTAACCGCATCTAAGCAAAAGACGTCCTGCTTTGCGCAGGAAGTTTCATCTTCCTGTACCAGAGCATGTAATCCCCCTTGGGACGACACAGGACCAGCGTGTCCGACATTGTTTCGAACCCGTTCTGAATTAGCTCACAACGCGACGTTACGCTGTCTGATTTTTGTCGTCGGATTAAATAGAAACGGAAATTAAATGACGCGCACGTATGTTACGATAGAATTTTTACGTACCTATAGGTTTACAATTATGAGAATTAGATTAATTTCTGTTGCATAACTCGGATACGAGTTCACTAAGAATCAGCGAGTAGGTATTGCTTAAATGATACATTTTTTAATTATAGTATACACTAATTTTAAGCGAATCTGTTGATATTTTGGTGACCGGTTTGTCCGTTTAATTTTAAAAATTTCTCTATTTCAAAACTGGAAAGGGAGTTCCGTCATACTCCATTGATAAATTTTTAATTTTCTTCCATGTTTTTATATTGCCTGTTAATCTCTGTAAAATATTGTTGTCGCTCAAAAAGTATTACCAGTATGCAAATATAGCGTGGCTGATACGGAAGTCACATGAAAGTAATTTTTTCAACATTACGAGATATTAAGGCGAAATAGTCCTGCATTCTATTACACTTTATAAGATCCCATCGTGACTTTAAATTGTTACCGGCGTTTGCGCAAAAGCGGCACGAGATCGCCATTCCGCTCGGAGCACCGAAATATTCCTCCTCAATTTTAGATCTATTTTAGCAGAAGATCGATCGGCCGCTTATAACACCGTCCGCGCCTTGTCTCGTCAATTTTACAATCCACTTTTATCGCTAACGATTTTTAACAGAATATCTCTCGAGTCGAGCGGAGAAGAAATATATCACGAACGGATTCGAAACGAATTATTTATACGAAATCCGAAATGCGATATCAGTCTGGCGGCTGTCCTAGTTACGACATGTTCGACATAATTCCGATCGGATATTCTTGATCGCAAGTTCAGCATCGCGACAAGTCGCGGAAAGTATAACGCATTATATCGCTATCATATATAGTCGTCGTAAGGCATCGAAGAGATATTTTATTCGGAAGGTACCAGATTGCGCGAGAAACTCTATCACGCTATTCACGCTAAATCGTAATATCTGTACGCTGGTTCGAGTTGCATTCGCTATTTTGCAGCAAATCACATTTATATCGCGCGACGTCCGACGTGCCCGTAGTTTTGATTTCGTTCGAAATCATGAATACGCGTCTCTATATGCGATGGATTTGATGTGGCGTAACACAATATTCGAGATCGCGCTGGAAAGCGCATGAATCTCTCGTACGAGAAGTTTTGTTTTTAAGGAGTTATGCATGCGATAAATAACAATGTTTTATGTACGATTTTTACGCGTATGTTACCAAAAAATGTCATAATAGGCGCGAAAAAAAATTCGAGAAATTATAGAGACCATGCGACGTGTTTCACAAACTAATGCTAAAATGGCTGACCACAATGCATGCGTTTACATTAATTTTCGCTGAAGCGCTTTTTTTTCAGTGTGCATTGTAACCACCGGGACCCATTACACAAATCACGTTAAAATTTCCATGTAGAGTACCTTCCGCGCAAGTACATCTTCTAAAAGCGTAGTCTAGAAAAATAATGAAGATACCCGCCAACATTTGTTTATTGAATTAAAATATATTAAACGCTGCACGGCATAATGCAGAGATATGTTTCGTTACTGCGAATTTAATAATTTTATTTAGATTTATAATGAAAGCGTTCATATAGTTTTCTGTCTGCGCATGCATGAGTTAAAAGTTCTATCAAATGCTCCACGCTGCTGCTAATGTTTACGGTACAAAATATTAAAAAAAAAACCGATGTCGGCATTTATTATTCTTCCTAAGAGAAGTGATGTTTCTCCCGGAAGTTATCTCTCATAAGAAGCGATTCGTATTCATATATGCGTCGAATATGCTCGAGCGGGTGCTTCGTCTTGTGGAGGATCTCCTACGCGTCCATATCTAATCGAAAGACAATCCATCATATCGATCGAAGTGGATTACCCGTGAAACCTGAAACGCTCCCGTTGTCAAAGGGTTAAGCCTATAAGCATATTCCGCGCAATAGCACGCGTCATACGCACGCGGCGAGAGTCAGCAATGCGAGTCTAACAATAACCATGACTCTCCGAAAGTCAACTCCGAGTCTTATAATTTAAGTTATATAAGTATTAATCTATTATAATCTATTATATTTGATAAATCGATGAAATAAAACGATGAAATAAAATGATATAATCCTTTAATTTACACCGACGACGCCTCTTTCGAAAATCAAAATGAGATTGAGCGCAAAGATGCAATAATACTGTTCGATATCGAACTCAGCTTCCGCTGTATCGAGTACAAAACGCAAAATATATAATTTTCTGTCAGAAAGGTGCATGGAAAAAGACACGCTATAAGATCTCGCCGTTTATCCGCTGCTACGAGACCTGCAAACCGGCTACTGGGATGTACCTTTACTTCTAAGTGGACGTTGCAATAGGATCTCGTTCCTCAGAAAACCAATTAAAGTTAGCGGCATCTCGTGAGAAACTCTAGCGTGTATGCTACAAGTTCTCGTTATTCCTATCCTTGTTTGCGTCGAGGGCTCAGACTGGCCTAACTTCGCTTTAATACGTAATCGCCGTGCCGCCGCGCCAGCCGAAATTCTCTCCATGTTATCGTGAAGTACCGCGGAGAACATAGACATTCCGGGGGGTGTAATCTCGAAAGCTCAAATTCTTTTTCACGCGGAATGATAGTAATCAATTACGGATCCCCCTCCACTTGACGGCGCGGCGTTCGCGCGTTTGCGGAAATCGCCCGGCTAAATCCTCGCCAGTTTAAAAGCGTCGTTACGCGTTACGAGAGCGGGATTAACCGGATTGCGCGGGCAAATGGGAAGGAACCGCGTGTAAACTTTCATTCGCGCGAGTCTGTTTAAATGTAGAATCCGCTCGCGTCAAAATCCCTTCGAGCCGTCCACGTCCCTTCGCCGCCGACGTCGTCGTTCACGAGTGTGGACGCCCGCCGACCCCGAAGCGACTGACCGACGCGAAAAGATTGAGATTGGATGGACAAACCGCCGCGGGAAGCGAGAAGTGAATTTTTCTCTCGTCCCGGGGTAAATATTCACATATTTCGAGAAGCCCTCGGGGTGCGCATCTCCCGAAGGCACATCCCTCTTCTTTCGTGCCTCGCGTCCTTTCCTTCAGCCACCCATCGTGCCACCGTGCTTTCGCCGTTTTCGCTTAAACTCTTATTTCGACGTACCTCTCACGACCTGATATATGCGATAGCAACACGCTATTATCGTATAACGTAAGCTCACATTTCCTGTTATATCATGTTATATTAGGCGTAACAATTAAGCTGAATTTATCTAATTATAAATATTAAAAAGGAAAATTAATCAGCACTCAATTTATTTTGATAATTTTAATTATATATTGTACGAAGATTATTTTATCTAGACACATGATATTGATTATTAGCAATATTAAGCGATATCTTTATTTTTTCGATAATCCACACATTTGGAAGTCTAAAAATTTCATATTATGCTGCTAATTGTGCTACTGTACAGATACCTGATACCTAATAGTTAATCTGATAAGAAAATGTAGATTAATAAATATTAATGAATAAAATAGAAATAAATTGGAGATATATGAAAATTAATGATAATTTTATTGATGTTATTATAACATCTAAAAAAATTTACGTAACGTGATAATAACAGTTTCTATCTTTATTGCTCTTGCTTCTCTTTCTATTTCGATGGAGTTTTACATGATTCTTATATAAGAGAGACATTTAATGCAATATACAGTGGTCAGTGATCCAATCCATAAAAACTGAAAAAATAAACTAGTCTCAAATCAAAGTTCTTTACATCAATGTCCATGATTTTAACATAGCTTCTCATTTCTCAATAAACGGGGTACAACAAATATAATCTTGCATTAAATAAATTTCCCCATGACTTTCTGAGTGGTAACAGTGATTTTGATATGAAATCAATTTTTTGTCTAAAAATAAGCACTCTAAAGATCACATCAAACGCCAAGAAATTCATTAGTTCAGTGAACATATCATATTATAGAAAATTAGAAGAATAATATGAAATTATAAGAAACACTATCAATCATACAAAATTTTAATATTACTTTTCTTAAAATATGTTTTATGGAATTGGATTGTTGTTGCGCTGAGTTTTCTATACAATCGCGTGATGAAGGGAATAAGCTTGAACTCGTGCGAAGTGTGGAGAAGAGAAAGGGAGAGAAAACAAGAGAAAAAGAATGGCGATGTGACGAGGGGATGAAAAATGTTTAGAATTATCACGGAATTTGCATAACAGCGGGATTCCGGGCGCGCGGGTGAGCGAACTCGAGTCGATCTCTCGCGTTCCTGTATAGTCGTCGATCGCGATCGACACGGCGGCGGCGCGGGCGGCGGCGCGGCGGCTACACGTCGCAAGTGTCTCTTCCTACTTGAACGGCAAAGACATTCGCTACATTCGACGGCGGAAAGGGAAACGACAGTTCGCAGCTCTTCAATAGCTCGGGCAAACTCGTATACTTGAGACGTCGATGGCTGTTACTTGAACTACCGTAGCTTAACGCGAGTCACAGACAATTTCGTATACACATGTCACATACGAACACGTATGAATATTTTCTTTCACGATATATATAATTCATATTTTTTACACAAGAAAATACTTTTGTATTGCAAAACTCTACTTACAGTTTTCGTATAGGGGTTACTTGAGAAATTTGATATCTCACAGAAGCGATTGTTATGCATTGAAGTTAACATTCATACATATATATCTCATAAATGTGTTCTTTAAATACAAAAAACATGTGATAGAATGTATCTTTCTTCATCAATTAATCGACAAGCAGGATTATTAAAAGGATGGCTATTTAAATTCCATCATGTGGGTAGATATCAGATTTTTCATAGGTCGTGCATGAAAGGTTAAACTGTGCGAGTCTTTCATCGATAATCGGTTAAGCTCTTTAAATTCCAACCAATCAAGGTACCGTCTCCTGACGGTCTAAAAATCCGGAGCAAGGATTCGAGACACGTGGAGCTAACTAATTAACGTAAGAATCAATTTCTATTGTTATCCGAGTCGGGCGAACGATTAAGAATGTAATAAATTATATACGTGTAATATGATAAAAATCAATTAAAATTTTTCAATAATGTGCATATTATAGTATCAGAAAAACTATATTTGTACTAATTTGTACAATTTAATATAATTATTGCAAAATTATTTTTAAAGATAAAAAAGGCGCAAATCTCTCGAGAATTTTAAATTTCAAGACACATTTTAGAAATTCTTAATTGATGAATTTAAAACTATTAAAGATTGATTCAAGAAGAATTTGTCGTTGACAATACAATGACGTACATTAATATATTTTGAATATATTATAATGAAAGATATTTTTTAAAAATATTTAATGGCAAATTTTCTTTGATAATTAAATCACAGACAGTAAAAAAATATAAGAAGTTATAAAAATTTTAACTAAATAAACGAATAAGAGCATTTAATTTCTTTTTTCAAGCGCTCCGAGTAAACGTAAAAATATTTTTTAATATCTTCGAAATGTCAGCAATACTTCTTCTTTTCTTTACGTAAAAAATGCTGAAGCTTAATGAAGAAATAAGATAAAAAATTTATGAACGAAAACGCGATATTGATTTTGAAAGAGTCTATGAGGTACTTGCTTAAATCATAATATTGCTTTTGTGTTTTGCGCGCTTTTCATCGTTACTCCAACAACACTTTTTGCCATCGACTTTCAAAATCGACCTGCGCATATCGGAAATTGCGTCTGTAACAAAACTGCATCCCGATTTGTCCAGACAGCTTTTTAATTGGATTATCCGAACAAACAATTTGTGCTGGCGACTGCTACAATTAATGCAAGAATAAAAGAACCTTTGCGAGGTAAAAATTGACATGTTACGGATTATCAAAGTAGATAATCGAGCAAACGTGAGAAACCGTTGCCGAATTGAATAGAGTCGAGGTTTTTCTTTCAAAATTTTAACTGCTATAAGAGAAATTATTAAAATATTTCTCATTATCCTATATTCATTAATAGAGTTTCTATTAATTATTCACAGGATATTATATCGTGTCTCAGCGATTTTCCATAATTGCACAATTATTCGCTTTGACAAAATTAATATATCGCATAAAATTAATATATTATTTACGTTGATGCAAGTTATTTACTCCGTTATTACTTGAGGGAACCAGAAGACTCTTAAATAATTAATTAATGGAGCTGGTATAAAAGTAAAATAAATTGTATTTATTAAAGTTTGACTTCTAAAATGAATCTTTTTCCTCGTGACCGATGTTACATAAAAGCAGAGGCTAAAAATTATTACATTATTGCATTCTGAAGTTTTGCGAGGAATTCTATATAATTTAAATGAAACATTGTTCTCCAAGCTTGTTATTCAGTTAGTTTATTAAGCTGCATTTTCCACTTTATTATACGAAATATAGCAAATACTTAGCGAATACATTTCTTTAATGACATTTAAGCGAACGAAATACAGATTACTCGTACGTAATGCGAAATAAATTATATTATTAATATTATATAATTATTAGTAAAATTATACGTTATACATAATACGCAAGCGGGAAATTGAGTTACGTCAATTTCGAATAAGCGCAGAAAAAAATACGCTTTTAATATCTGAAGACTACGGCCACTCTGGAGTGTCGATGAATATAACAGTGTTTGGATATGTCGGTTTAATCTACCTAAGTGCCCTACATCAGCGTGACTGCTATTAAATGTGCGTTAAATCCACCGTAAATGTACTGGGAATATTTCCGGTATGCCGTACCGTTTGGACACTTGTTCCCATATTACTTGGCGAATTTATAATTTACAAAATACCGTTTATTGCCTCTCAGGTGCCACTGCAAAACGCAGATAGGGCTGCCTTCGTTACTTTTTATCCGGACGGTAATAAACAACGGTATTATCCGCAAAACAGCGATGGCTTATCCTGCCTTCCCTAGATAATGAGGATGGTTAAAACACTCGGCCATTTGCGTATCTTTCACTGCTCCGTTTTCGTTTTTCACTTAAACCCACTAAATAATTATGTTTGCTACTATTAATTCGTATTTGCATGTTGCTGGCCAAGCAACGCGCATTTCTTTTTTCGCGCCGGCATTTTCGTTTAACCCATCTCGATTCTTGGACAACGTATAGATAGCTTGCGGAAAAAAGTTAATTTGTCTGCTAAAATATTTGCTTGGTAATAATACTGCTTAGATGAAAAACCATTCACTGTGAGCGAGCGTGCGGGCATGCTACGAGCGATCTGTTGAAAATCCTTTCCCTAGTAGCGTTGTCACTATTTCTTCCTCGATGAAAATAGTAATTTCAACGTTAGACTTTGTCCGTGGTAAAGATGGAATCACACTTGATGCACGTATCAAGTTATGTCGCGTACGGCCGTATTGTATATATACGTATACGTACGGCTATACGCATGCATCCCTCTAAATTCCGTTTGTCCCTGACACATGATTTAGTTCGTGCTGTGCTAATATTAACTCGATACGATATCCGGCGAGTGCCATGCCGGCCGGCAAACGCCCAAGCGGCAAAATATCAATATTGAACAGCAGCGCGATTTTGCGACGCTGTGTCCTTTTACACGTGCTCTATCCCTCGAAGTGGGCGGCGAAGGATGAAAATTTTCCGAGACACTCGCGGTATCGATAAGAACTGATCGATGGAAGCGGCATTCGATTTCCAGTTCAAGGTTGAACGGAGAACAGTTCCCTTTACCCTCGTTTTCCCGCATTCTCGCTACGAAAATGGGAGATATTTTTCAAAATGTCCTCAAATCGAAATAATGGTGCCCGCTACAAAACCCATTTTTACGAACATTCTTAGACAAGTATATGTCATTCTTCACCGAGAAATAATTTAAATTGATCTCTCTTGGAGAACGGGGTTGATAAATAGGTACGAATTTGTCACACGAGATTATTCGGATTGAATGCAATATGGAAATGTTTGACAAACATCGTGACGCTACAGAATTATTTCTTTTCGTAAATAATCGGCTACAACATGTAGAGACAAATGGTTTCAACTCGCTCTCTCGTTCTCGCTTTCTCTCTCTCTCTTTCATCTACTTGGATGAGACTTTATCGGGTAAGAGAGTAGAAAAGTCGGTCCGGCGAACGAAATAATTTCTCCGGCTGAAATTAGCGTCGGTGGGAAAAAGTTCTAGTAGATGGCTCGATAAGTCGCAGGGAGATAGTCGTTCAAATTAACTCGCGCTTGTTAGGTTTGACAGGATATTTTAATTACTGTACCGATGGAATTAAATCGTCTAAAAAGAGATTGCTACTTTATAAAATCTATTGCGGGGAGAATCCGCAGGCGCAAGAATGAAAATAAATCGCTTCCCGCTTTATTACGTGATTATTTATTCTTACATTGCTTTCTTAAAAGTTTTTAATTTTCTTATAATTTCACTTTTCAATTTAACATAATATTTATCTTACCTTGAAGTGCCAAGAAAAGATATTTAACGCTGGATCTTGAGCATCTATTATCTATATTCCGTAGTGCAATTTTATAAACTTTTCTCCGCTGTCGCTGCAAGAAAAATTTATTCTCATAATTCTTTATCCTCGGCAAAGAGGAAAAAAAATATCGCTCTCGGCGGTATCAATATCTTCAATATCTATCGTTTCCCATCAGCGGGAAAATATCGAAGCACAGAAACACAGAAAGAAAGTTCTTTTTAATTAAATATCGTTTTCCCACGAAATCGTGCAATAAGTCGACTAGCAAAGTTATTTTATCTCCTCGGCATACCCAAACGGAAGTACGGAAAGAAAATCATTTGTCGCTTGGAACGTGTCGGGCGGTTTTATATATAAAACTTGCAATAGCTCGCGCTGTGATACTCTCGCGAACTTTACTTACTCTCCCAGAGCGACTGAAACTTTGATACGTTGCGCTTACTCCGCGAGGTATAAAATATTTAATTGAAAGTAACTCTACTTTTTCAGTATCAACCGCTCGTTTTAATTGAATCCCATCAATAAGTATCCAGTTTCATCAAATCATCCCCATCAATCGAAACTTAAGCTTATTCGCCGCCTATTTTATGTGATTCAGATATAGTTACAATGCGTTATATTCGCCATAAGAATATTTTTACTATACAATCTGTAAATTGAAATACAACCAGTACCTGGTGTTCTCAAATTTCTAGAAACGTGATCGAAAATAGTTTACTAATCGTCTCACATTTGCAAGGGATTTCCTAATGGGTATGTTGGAAGAAAAATAATTCCGCGAAAAATGTCGTCGATTGTTTTTATCCCACTATTTTATTATACTTCAATTCGCAATCGACGGTATATTGTCTGACACGCGGTATCAGAGATCCACGCGTCACGGATTGTCGTGAATGGCGAAGAATATGGGAGGTAGCATTCAACGATGGGATAATCGTGCTGAAATGGCGGTTAGATAAGTTTATAAGCCGATCACAGCCATCCTCGTCGTGACGGGGACCATTCACGCTCAAGTTTCGCCTCTAGTTAGATGGAGCGAAGTAGATGAAGTCGCCGCGTGTAAGGAGTGCCGGTGGATAATTAAAATAACCAAGGTCGGATTAATTAAACGCGCCATTAGGTGCGTTTTCACCTAGCCTTGCTGTCTATAGGGAGTAGGGACAGATCTTCGCTAAAGCGAGAACGCTCCTCTAGCGTGGTACGCCACGATATTTTATCGCTTCATTTCCGCTTGACCGTTTTACGTTAATTGTCTTTCCCTTGGCCAGCGAAATAAGACGCAGTGGGTAAGATACCGCTTCCTGAAATAGGAGAGCATTAAATATGCTATCATTAAGATATCAAAAATGTCTAGGAGCTGTAGAAACTATAGAAACTGGCGAAATTGAAAATCTTATGGCCCACAAGGAAATTGAAAAAGTGCAAGAAAGTAAGAAAGAAAGGAAGAGGAAAAGTAGGATTCTGAAGTCATTATCTGTAAGCGTGTGCGTCACATCGACTGCATGTGTAATTTTCTTTAACCTGAATAAATTTGCATCTTATTAAAGTTATATAGAACAGACATTATTTACACTAAAGAATAAAATCTTTCTCTTTCTTTTGGGTTTCTTTGTTATAGACGAGCGAAGCGTCTGAATGTTAATTACGGAAAATGTCGCAGAATTAATAATTCGCTAACGTTTAAATAAGCGAATTTACCAAGGCGCAAACAACGACAAAGAAGTTTTTTTTTTCCCCTCCGAGAAATCGTCGACCACTAATTATTCGTGAAACCGAGAGATCGAGCGACGCTGCAAACGTCCATGGAATCGTACAAATTGCATAAATATAAAGCCGCTTAAATTCTCCACGTCTTCATTAGCGTTACGCTTAATTAACCTTAAATTCTTCGCGTATTTCACTGGCATAATATAGCCATAAACGGATTCGACATTCGCATATCGTTCGACGATTTCGCGCGTTGAGAATGCCGATTAGGAGGCCGCTTGATTTCTCATTAATTATCTAAGTGGTCCTTCCGCGAGCGATAATTATCCCGGACGAACGGTGGGAAAAAAGAACCTGGAAAAAGATAAAGGAAAAGGATGGAAAAAGAATCGATTATCTGTCGACGGAAACGCGAGCGACAAGGGCGAAAGGAGGAAATAAAAGGCGCTTTTACCGTGCGCCCGTGGCGAGTAAACCGGTGATGTAAAATACCTTACGGCGCGCGGTCGTACTTCTCGCATTGGTTTCTGGTGCGTGCAAACTCTGACAAGCAAGTTACGCCCGAGTTTATGCTAGTTGGACGACCTCAAATTCAGCATCATCCCATATTCAAGAGCGCGAATATTCAGGTACGATAGTTCCAAACATTAAGTACAAGAACCATCGGATCCGCGAGTGCGGTCTATATGACTTTATCGAGTTTTATTCAATCAAGCATCTGCGTGTGGTTTTCGCCGAGCAGCTTCTCGAAAAGATATTGGTTATAACTCTCAGTTGCACGATAACATATAGGTTTATTCACGATTTGTCTTCAACAAAACGTACGGTTAAACCTTATAATAATTTTCCAATTTTTTTACAAACATGTTTATGATTAAATTTCATGTTTTATGAATTTCTCTGTACGTTTATTAAAAACTACAGATAAGATAAACCAATTTTACAATCGCGTATTGTACGAATCGCCGTTTATTAACATTTGTCAAGAATTATCAAGAATTAAATGAAATAAATGCAAAACCATGCCGTTGTTTTTCATCGCGCTCAATCCGTTCGACTGCACATTCGTTGTTGCTAACGAACACGGTACGATCGCATCGGTCTCAATCAAGGTACTAAATGCATTACGGCTGTTCTAAATCAGCGTAGGTACTAATCCGATACTGCATTGTTCAGCGATAATGCAGTAGATGCGGAATATCATAGTCAGCCAAGCAGCAATACGTATCATATTTATTCTCCACATCCCCAAGTAAAAGAAAGATACTTCCTCTCGAGAAATTTAGAATAAGAATAATATATTCTATTAAACGTGATGTGTATAATTTTGAAAATCTCCAATTAATTTATTATACAATAACTTAATTTTTATAGTATATATATGTTATGGTCAAAGCCCGAAACGCGGGCATTTCTAGCACTGACTATGGTCAATTCTGCGGAATAACTGATCAATCCTGAGGAATAACCAAGTTTCTTGATTAAAGCAGTTAGGTATCAGGCTGGGAGTTTGAGTAGTTTTATTATGCGGGAAAGGGGCTGCGGCGATATTAACAAATTACTACAAAACTTTGACCAAGACGCTTGGCCGTTCAGCAGAATTGGTTAGTCAATCCTAGGATTGACCGCGTTTCGGGCTTTAACCATAACATATATACAATATTTAGAATCGCTAAAAACACGCTAGCTCCAGACTCAAGAGAGCGGTAGTTGAGTTTTATTGCGGAAAAAGTCAGCGGTCATCTAGTTTTCATCTATACGCGTGCAGTTTATAAATATTTTAAAATAGACATTTGGGAAACGTATAAAAAAAAAATTATGCGAAGAAGAGTAAGAGAGACTCGAAACTTTCTCACGAGTCTTAGCGAAATGGGGAAAAGTTGGAATGTAAAACGTAATACATTGAACCCACTGCACAATTTTAGGTCACAAACATGATCGTAGGAGAGTTTTCTTGTAATTTTACCGGCTACGTTATATTCATTTTTGCCGACTGAAAGAAACTCTCTTTAATCTCAATACGAATGTTATTTTCTAATGGCTGCTCGCAACGAAAAATACGGTAATCAGCTAAAATTAGTCGAAGACGATGACACACCGAAATGGTAGAAACAGGGCGAGAGCTTAACTATAATTAAATGGTTTTGCAAAACCCGATAATTTCTTCTGCGACTCGCTCCTTCAATTATCTTTTTAATTCCAGGACGCTAGAACAGCTCTTATCGCAGGCGTCTGGAAAAAAAACGCGACGTTCTCTAAGAGGAAAATTTGCGCCACTATGAGCTGGTATTACTTCTTACCCGGCGTTAATGGGAAAATTCAGATAATGCGACATGTCCGCGGAGATAATTAAGTTTTAAGAATCGCAGTTTTACAGATCGAATTTAGGAACATTATGCAGCAGAGATTTTAATATGCGAAATAATTAAGGTGACTCGCGTTGGTGGTAGCTCCAAAAAGCAAACTTGCGGCTGAAACCTCGCATTAACCGCGAGATAAATTCTCGCCTTCATAATTCTCAAGCGATTGTTTTATTAATTTCGCAGCTTCTACGTAACTTCCGACGACTAACAAGCACGCGCGCGCGCGCGCGCGATTACGAACACGTGTTCTTCGTGCTTTTATATAACGTTATATAAAAGTTTGCTTTTTGGAGCTACCACCAACGCGAGTCACCTTAATTATTTCGCATATTAAAATCTCTGCTGCATAATGTTCCTAAATTCGATCTGTAAAACTGGATCCAATAATAATAATAATTCACTTAGCGTACAATTACAGAAACGTGACGTTTATTGATTTAAAATAAAATTTGCGTTTGCAACATCTACCATCCACGTCTGACCGTTACTTTTCGACTATTTTTTTCAACAAACTATATGTAGGATATATGCTTTTATTCATGTAGTTATTTTTTAACGGCACTTGTAATAATCTATAACTGTCAAACGCGAGCAATTTGCTTTTCGTTTATCCGCATCATCTAATCTGCATCCTGCGACGAGAGCATTATATATCGTATCGTTATTTTATACAGGTGTTCCGTGATAACCCAGTTGTGCGCGCTATGACGTCATAAAGCTGGCCGATAAACGATACCGGCAGCGAGAATACGAACGGGCAGCGGCGCTCTGAATAAAACGAGATAATGCCCTCAATATGAAGCATCGACCGGAAAGTTGCAACGCGTGTCGATTTAGTCGTAGAAACCCGTTGTAATTCCAATGGGAAATGGTACTTTGTTACTCTCACTTCTCCCAAATCCGCCCGAGAGCCCTTCCGCATCGCGGGCGAAACATCGCGCGCGCATCACGAAATACCTAATTAATTAATGCAATTAAGTTGGTAATCTCGTTTCAGACGAAGATCCCGCACCGAAAGTCGCGCGACCGGATCTAAAAGTCAAGCTTCCGTTCGACTCCCTCGAATCTCGCGGGAACGAATTTCGCTGGCGATGCATCGAAAGATTAAAAAAACATAGTTCTCTCGTTCTCGGACGAGAAAAAGCGCGTTGTATCAAGAGATAAATAAGGATATTGTCTCGACCATATTTATTGGCGCGGCGAATTGCCGGCGAGGCGATGCATAAATTCGCCGAGTTTGGCTAAAAAGCGGAACTTGCGCGAGAGAATAACGGACGCGAGAGAAGAGCAGGGGAACGACGAGAGAGATCGCCCGGGGAAGTTGAAAAAAGTATCGACAAAAAGGGGATCTCTCGGAGGAGGTCTCGCCGTGATCGCGCACGCAAGATACTCCGCGCTGCATAATCCGCAATAAATTTCAATGGGTGCCAAAACACTTCCATTCCATTTTCTTCCGCCGTGTGACTTATCATCGCCCGAATATCTGCGTCGGAGTTACACGCCAGCCGATCCATCTTCTCGCGATCTCCTTTTCGGCGGCTTTGACCGCAGATGGAAGGTATACGTTGCGGTTTCCCTCGTCCGCGAAAGCGGCGAGATATATTTCCGAAATATTTGGCCAGTTCATCCAGTCGATCTCGCCCAGTAATACGAGGATCTGTTGTACTTATTGGGTACATTGATACAGATGATTTCGTGTGCCGTGTGCCGTGTAGTGATACGAGCGATGGATATATTTTTAAGGGAGAAAAAACTATCAGACAAGAAAAAATCATCTATTTGTACATGTGCAAAAATAAGGAAAGATAAACAGCGATTTTTAATTGTACAAACACACACACACACACACATACACATGCGCGATTGATAGGATATTGTATCCTATCCCGCGATTGAATATGAGCTTGTATCAAAGTTTGAACAATAGTCAACCAGTACGAGATCTGCAGTCTATTTAAAATGTGCGCAATGTGCTGTATGTCACAAATATTTTTTCACACAGACATTTTCATTCCACTCGCGACTTGCTGATCTCGACATCTGTCACAATTCAGATAAATGCATTTTGCGCGAAATTATCGCGTTCGACTTTGCCCGTTAACGAAACGTTAATTTGCGCGCGAAGGGCCGGCGATATATATTGATTTGTTTAATAACTTCGCACACGTACATCCCGTGCGTTGCATCGATGACGCGTTGATTAAAGCTGTTGCGTAATTATTTTGCTATCTGGTATTTGACGTTCGCGCTCAACAGAAGACACATGACGAATTTAATATCGTACGTTCGCGTACACGCGCGCATACAATGAATCGCCGTCAATTATCGTCATTTTTCGGAGAGCGATCGATGTGAAATACAATCCCAATTTCAACAAGCGGGCAGGAAATTAATTTACATGTAATACATAACCAAATGGTATACTGGTGATACAGTGACGACATGCGGGGATAAATTTGTTAACGTTTAATAATAATAATAAAGTGGAGTATGCGAAGTCCTTTGAAAGGTAACTATTGTGCATTACGAGGTAAACCGCTAACCAAAAATTTGTACACCAATTTCATAATTGATTGGTGTACAGCAATGTTCATTCATAATACGCTATTAAATTAACTGGTAATTTTACGTTGTTACGCAACTGACGTTTCTTTTTTTAACGAGCAATTTAAGAAATTTATTGAATTATACATTGTAGACCGAGTGATTGATGGCACGGCTTAAACATATTAATTAAGAATCCCATCTAATTCATGCTAATTATACTCCGTATACTCTAAAATTTCCGGCTGTCAATGAGATGTTTTTAGTCATATAATTTTCTTAAAAGTCGCCTTTAACTTGCTTTCTTAGTGAAGAATGAGCGCTACTTTGTAATTGTCGGAAGTGTTAATCCAATCCATTTCGATCTACAAGCACGTACATCGTAAGCATCGGAGGAGGGCGAATGCCGAGGTATCGGCTATCGGCCATTAAGCGACACTTAATGCCGTCGAGAATGTCGTAACCGTAAAGATATTTGACTTTTCTCCTGATCGGTCTAATCGTCGTGCTCTCTTTCGAAGTCTTCTTGTAAACAATCGTCTATCTTTTCATGAAAAGCCAAGTGATTAAATTAAATCATTAAAGAAGGAAAATTTCTGTAGAGAAGAACAATCGCCACGAGCCATACGTATATATAGTATAATTACTGTGTTTAACTAAGCAAAACTAATCACGTTCGCAGTTATTATTATTACTGATTTATGCACGTTGCGATACATCACATCTCGGATGTGTTTACTTGTTTATTATTCATTGGATCGGCTATTGTATTTTACATTATTTTGTCATTACGGCGAATCCGTACAAAGAGAGAACGAGATAATTTTAATACAATAATTACACGCGTATACTAATCCGTTCTATCAAACTACATCACATGTAGGTTGCTCATTGACATTAAATGTCACATGGTATTAAACTTAACGGGGCGATATAAACGACAGATATAGAAAACGATGTACATAAATATGCATAAGCATTATAAAGCAAGTTCTAACTGGGAGTCTCCGCGAGGGGACTGCGAGGCGAGGGGTTGATCGTTCAGCATGAGCATGATCGGTCACTAGGCGAGGAATCTTCGGGGAGAGAGAATAAAAATCGAGATGTTTTACGATGAAGCGTATATAGTAAATCGAAAATGTCGATTATTCGGTTAAACTACTTTTGTCATAACAGAACGTAGTCTCGGTAGATCCACAAGAATTTTATCGTCAAAACAATATCATCGATTGAACATCAAATATTTTGCCGCGTTAATAGGATAACGGGATCACACCGGATCACGATTGGAGGACGCAGCGTTTGATAATGATACTTCCTCGTTTGTGGAAAGCGTGAGTATTTGCAAAGAGTAATACGAAATACCTTTGTCAATAAAGCGCTTGATGATGAAACCCCCGGTACGCGGTTGCTTTCGAGCTGCTGCTTTCAATCGAGTTCCGTTCCACCTGAATCGCCGATTGCATTCCGCGCCACTTTTGCTTCTTTGAACGCGAAGTTAATAAGCAGCCGTTCGATTTCGTTTCCCCAATCCCAGATCCTCGCGCGTAAGATAGCAGCATCGTCGATATCGGACGAAATTAGTTTACCGTCGTCATTTACTTGCAATTTATAAGAAATCTTCTTCCGATACTTTGCAAATTGTTGCGAAAAACAATACGAAAGTTTTGAACTGCACGTGGAAAGATAATAATTTTCCGCGTTATTGAATAAGCTTCAGAAGATCGTTGAAGTAAGCGCGAGTTTCAGATTAGATAAACTTAACAATTTACTACCGTTAAAACATTTTTCTTTCACGATAACTTTGAGGACTGTGTGTCACTGAATTGTTACAGCCTGCCGCTACAAAACCCCCCGAGCTCGGCGCTCAAATGCACGGTCCGGGTAATTGCGTTAGATCATTTCCGTTCTGCAAACGCAAACATCGAGGGGGCAATGCGAGGAAGGCACGCGGGGCATCAAACGAGGGTTAATTCCATCCCTCTCGGCTTCGATTAAACGAATTGCAAGAGCCGGACGTTTCGAGTGCGCGAGATCGATCTTTCCCGCGATGTTAAAGGGCATAGCTCCCTTCGTGCGCCATTTAACTCGGCAAGAACGGCAAACAGCAGCCGCGGACCGCGCCACTCTCGAAAAGCCAGCATCCACTTGCCCCGAAAATGACCGTTCCTCACCCCGCGCCCCTCCTTCACCCCTGCCTCTCGTTTTCCCTCACTCTCTCTTTCTCGGCAGAGTAACTTAACGTAACAACGTACACGTGCGCAATACACATACCTACTCTTGTTTCCGCACGCCGTCCCCTCTCATCTCGTCGCTCGCAGCTCGCGATGTGCCGAGGCGATGACGTTGCTGGGACGCCGCGGCATCGCGAGATCGTGACTACGTTCCTCGCGAATCGTGGGGGCTGGGGGGGGGGGGAGAGATCGGCGTCGTCGTGCGTGTCAGATCGACCCTAGAATCGGCACCTCGATTCCGTCACAATCACCGGCACTCTCACGACGAATTCACGCGTAGCGGCCGTAACGATCGGCACACTCGCCGATCGCGGCCGCAGAATTCCGCTTCGCGCTTCCGACTCACAGAATATTGCTTTTATCGATGCACTTAAAGTCGCGCTTAATTGGAGAAATGGTAAACGGACCGGCTCGGCTTGGATGTCTTCGTGCTAAACTATCGGTATGATCGACCGCTAATCCTAATTTCCCAGCGAATCGGCAGATTCGGCTTGCCGTTCTCTCTCGTCGTACAGAATTGTCAGGTCCACGTGACTCGCGGAGCCGACTCTCTCGTTACATCGTCGCGGCGTACAAAGCGACGCGATCAAACGGCCAGTGCTGTTGAAAGCTCGTAGCGCTTAATGAGCCGCGATTACGCGCGTTCCCGCGCTATGTACGATATCGGACAGGCGAAAGCCGGAACTTGAGGCGTCAGATGCACCGGCAATCGAATTGTCGCGATCAATTGTTTGCGGCGGTTCACTTAATGCCATGCACGTGCCGACACGCACGGCGTTACTCGACGCCGCCGTCGCGATCGAACGGATCGGTCGACCATCGATCGCCACTGGCAATTTATTTCTCGGGATTATTATTACTTTCTTCGCCGCATAATCTGATCCCGCGTTTAAAGTTACATTCTCGAGTGACGAATTGAAAAACGTAATGAAAGAGATCTGAAAATCGCGTCTCACTGTCCTGCGCGGCGCGAAACCCTCGGAAAACTAGGTGATTTCCGGTCCTATAATTTTAGTATGTAAACGTCTGCATTCATTAGTTATTACAAGTTCGTCGTTAAATCGTCTCGATTCGCGATGACGTGACGCACGCGATGACGCGACATTCGCGATGACGTCCGATCGCGCAATCGACTTCGCCGCCGGCGAGATATTTTGAACCTACTGTGTGCTCGGCTCGTAGGTATTCCGGGTGTTTGGTCGCTTAATTAAATTCTCCGGTGAATATCGTGCGTACTTCGTCTGTAGACACTCGACGGCGCGTTATTGACTGCGGAGTGCCTTCTTCCGACCGGTAGACCTCTTTCCAGGATGCCTCGTGAAGTGGCGTAAGTTTTATTGTGCAGCGTACTTCATGGCCGGGCAATCGCGGCTTCTGGCACAATTTTCCGGACTCTCTTTCACGAAGTACTAATTCCCACAATTCAATTCATCCCAAGTATCCTCGATCATCCGCCTTTCTCTCTCCTGATGCTCCTCGAATTTTCGTTTATTCGCGTCACCACAAAAGTACCCCCTTCAAAATTAACCGCAGCCTCGAATAAACGTAAAATTAGTACGTATTTATAACGGTGACGTTAATAGACGTTTGACCTCTCGGTATCACATTCAGGAAAGTGTTAAAGTTCGACAAAGTCTAAAATCCACGCCTGACATCTGCGTTTACGTCATCGTCTCTCGTCAGAGATTCAGCAGTTACACGTTGCAACAAGCATCTATCGTTCTACGCGAATCGCATGCTTGACACGAGACGGCAGCCTTTAATCATCCATCAGGGTATTAACGACAATCGCTCGATGACCGCACCGTCGTTGACATATACGGGTCAGGATCGACACCATGGTGTTCCATTCCGCATGAACCACGTTTACGCAATGGCATTCGTGACCCACCAGCGAAACACTCACACTAACATGGCGCACAAAAATTTTAGCATCCCCCAAGTTCACGGCTCGCCGCCACCCTCGACACCACAAACTTCCCCTCGCCGCATAGACCTCACTACTACGGTTTGCATTTTTTATTCACGATTACGAACCGTCATCACCGTCGATGTCACCGTATTCCTACTCAAGTATGTAACATGTACACGCAATGTTAATTATAAACGCCGGCAACATTTATATGTGCGAGTGCTGATCTTTAAAAGACTTCCTCAGTCGGTTGAACATCACCGGGTCTTATCGCGATCGAGAGAACCGCTAATCGTTAAGATCCTGTTCTTTCCGCGGCTATCGCCGTCAACTACCCTCACCGGTCACCCTCGCGCCTTCAATGGCATCCGACGATGAACGGCGGTCACCCACGTCGACGAGTGACACGCGCACGAAGCCTCTCTACCGCCGTCGTCGTCGTCGAAATGTCATCGTCGTCGTCGCAAGTAGTAGAAGAGCAATTTAGACGCGCCGCGCGTGTTGTACGCTCTCACCACGTTGCTCTACGCTCGCCCGGTGGCCATCGTCGCCGTCGTCGTCGTCGACGCCGTCGTCGTCGTCGTCGTCGTCGACGATGCCTCGTCAGCAGCACGGTCTCTACGCGCTCCCGTCGTCGGATGTACACGCTGCCCGCGAAAGCGGACACTCGCGTGTCCAGATCCACGTCACTCTCGCTGCCGGGTGCTCGCCCGGTCGGTCGCCCGGTCGTCGGTTCGCGCGCGTGCGAGACGACGTGCCACGCTGGTGAAATTCTAGACTGGAATATGGGTTAAAACGTCGCCGCCGCGAAACGCGCGCCGCAACGCGGACACCCGGGAACGTCGGACAGAGACGGAGAGAACGAGAAAACGGAGAGAGACAGAGGAGGGTGAGAGAGGAAGAGAGAATGATTCGCCGGTTTCTCCTCCTTCGTTGCCCGGGGAGCGGCTATGGCGGCGGCCTGGCTCTCACTGCTGCTTCCCTCGACACGGGGTGACTCGCGGGGGTTGGTTACGCGAGGGGCGAGGGGATACGATTATCTCGCAGCATCCCCTAGCGCGCAGGACCAATCCGCACGGAACCGGCGCTTGACGACGGCGGAGGGTGTGCGTGAGTTGGTGGGAGACAGCTAGAGAGAGAAAACGAGAAAGAGGCAGGGCATGGAAAGGGTGGAGGGTGGTGGATAAAGGGAGAGAACGGTGGTCGGAGAAGGAAGACACACGACGTAAAGAGTGACGTTGAAGAGAGACACTCGGGGATTTGAGGACGGAGAAGGAAAGACAATGACAGAGAGGGTGCCGTGAAGCAGAAACGAACGCGCGATGGTTGAAGCGAGCTAGATGACGAAAGGTCGAGAAAGTGGACGAGACGGGGGTGAATCGGATGAAAGAGGAAAGGCGAAAAAGTGCGTGCCGAAGCGGGACAAGGACGGAGCGACGGCTAGGGAGCGTTGATAAAACAAAGGCAGCCGATAGAGGTGGGACGATAGAGGCGGGTATCGTCTGAAGCGAGATGAGACGAGAGGACTCTTCTCGAGCGAGACAAGGCGTGGAGCGTAGTACGCGCGAGACGAAGCGTGAACGAAAGGAAAAGAGAGACAGGAGCGGCGAAAGACGAGGGGGTTTGTCTGAGGGGGTTTGGAAAAACGCGCCGATCAAACAAAGACGGGAGAACGAGCGCGAAGGGAATCGACGACGTGAACCGCGGATCGAACAAAGGAAGACAGTGTCTTTCCGGAAGATACAGCTCGCCGTTCGCCGCGAAGATCCGGACTACACACAAAGCGTAAAAAAAAAGTTGGCTGGAGAGATAAAAAGACGAGATGGTACACTCCCGTGCGGGATCTAAACAGAAAGTGACTACTCGTATACCAAAACAGACTCTACGTGTCACGAAGCTTCAGAATTCGCGATAGAATGTAGACCGTGCACGAAAACGATCGAAACGATGCGGAAGTTCGATTCGGTAACTCCGCAAGAAGCTGCGCAGCGACGTGAAAAAGCCCGTGGCGACTGACTACCTACTGCGCGCTACCGTAAGAGGAAACGCGACCAGGTGGAAACCGAAAGGGTTGACGCGCTGTGACGCGATCGTGTCAGCCGCCATCGAAAATTCTGGGGTAAAAATTCGGGGTGAAAAATGGAAAAATGTGTATTCTGTATTATCGACCTGCGCGTGGTCTGATCTAATGAAAATATAAACACGTGCATCTCTTCGAGTTTTCTCAGAATGAAGAAAGGATGACAGATTATGCTTTACGTTTTATATTGAACGATTATCGTTCAGCTTTCATCTGCGCGTTTCCATTTTTAAATAATATAAAACAAAAGATAACACATTTGTATTTGTGCAATGTTTAATAGATGTCATAAAATGTTTGATGTGGATACACACGTCAAGTGTCAGGAAAATCGTATATTCTTGAATTATGTATTCTTGAGCTGGTTATATAAATGTATTTTTAGAAACAGAACTGACAACACAAGTTATCATAGTAACAAATGTATTTTTCTCTTCACTTGTACACCATCATTGTCAACGCATTCTTGGAATTTTCTTTAGGTAGTCTCTAAAACCCTGAGGCACATTTCTTGGGGAACATTTGCAATTTTCAAATATGAAATCCGGCATACCGGATACTTCCAGTCGGATGGTGCTCCATCCTACTATGCTATGTCTATTCCCTTAACAGAGAATTCGGACGGAGATGGACTGGAAGGAAAGGGCCTCTAACATGGCCAGCACGTTCTCCAGACCTCACGCCGTATGATTTCTGACTGTGAAGGATGATAAAAAGAACGTGTTTATGCTATGTGAGCTCCAACGGAAAATTGCAAATGTGATTACAACAATACCCAAAGAAAGGTGCCTCAGGGCTCTGGAGAAGATTCCAAGAATGTGTTGACAATGATGGTGAACAAGCAGATACTCTTTGAAGACAAAATACATTTATTATCTATGATATCTTGTATTATCAGTTTTATTTTTCTAAAAAAACCTTTTTTCCATATAAGTATTAATATTGTTTTAAAGAAAACCTTGTAAAGTCAGTAAATTGAAAGTTAAAGGGAATAAAATATGTATGACGAGAGCCTTTTTTCACTCCACACACGCACATTAAAGAAGAAGCGAGATAGTCTCAGTAGTATAGTCAATATCAAGGCCTCCGCCTTTCCTTCGCGACCGCTTACCTTGAATACGCGTTCCTAATCGGATCTAAGCACCCTTAATGTTTAAACCTTAATCTATATAGCTTAATGTAACTCCGAGGGCTTACGTGAGGTCGTGCATGCCCAAGTCCGCGTGCGTATCTTCGTCCTGCCGATGCCGTGGATACGGCGAGATGTATCAGGGATAGGGAAAGGATCGAACCGTTGTCGATCGAGAGAATCCGTGGAAAAGCGTCTACGATGATGCATCGTTGGCCGAGGGTTGTATCACTTGGATCGACTTATAAAATATTCATGAGGAAAGTTTTATCGGTGGAATCGCGCGGGAGAGAAACTGACTCGAGTATGAAAGTGTCGTTAGACGCGCTAACCTTGTCCCTTTTTTCTCTTTGTATTTTGCTTCCTCTTTCTCTCGCCCGTTCTAATGATATGTCAGCGTATAAAGTTTCTATATTTGCACGCACAACTTTAAGCTTATCATATCACATGTATATACATATATTATGTATAAGTACATACGTGATGTACTTATATTTCTCATGTCTATTATCAGCTTCTTTTTTTACGATAATCTCGGAATGTCAATCATTCTCGAGTCGTGGAGGATTGAAACTAAAGATTTCTTTCGCAGATTATGTACCAGAATGACATACGATTGTAATAAATTAATTGAAATTCTACTCTAACAGAATATAAATATATATTGTATATACATATTGTAATTATCTATCATGTTGTAATTATTACATTTTACAAATGTACATGATGAAAAAATAAATTCACACGTTTAATAAAGGAAGAATAAAACCAAATTAAAAGATGATACATGAAACAAAAAAAACATTTAACATTCGCAGGACTGAAATTTCTTGCACGATAGCTGCTTAATAACGAAGTGCGAAATGAGATCAAAATGAAATGGAATTAAAATGGAATAAAGGCAAACTGCGTTTGTACACTCGGTTGTAAGTTTATTTTCAAGTACGAGGTAAATAAAATGAATGATCTCTCCGCGCGCGTGGAACGCAACTCTCGAGAAGACAATATTATTGTTAGCACCGAGCGACGGCGGAAGCAATTATCTCTCGGCGCACTCGCGTTTTTCACGAGTCGGAAAACTCCCGCGTTTTCCCGCAACCGTGCTAAAAGGATAAAAGAATGCGAATTAATCTATTACATTTATTTTGCCGTTCCGAAACGTAATCTGCAAAGAAATCCTCAGTTTCTTGGTAATTCTAAGATATCATTTGCGCAAAGTTTATTAGTATATATCGTTTCGATACGGTACACGTTAGACACGTCAGATCGCAGTGCGGCTGCATTTTGCTGAGATCGCCGTTCAGACGAAGCTTCCGCAATGCGATGCAACCACTACTGCAGACTACCTCCTACATATGTTAGGTACGTGAATGATCACCCGACATTATATAGCGAGCTAAGAATTCTGCGCTACAAACAACGGCACTAATCCTTACGTGAAGGACACTTAACCGCCGTCCGTACCTTGCGCGAGCGATCCATCAAGCGGCACGGTAATTAACGAGCGACCGGTGAGCTTGTCTCCGATTCGTCGGCGACTAACTTGCCGATCGATTAATCATACATCCTATCCCAATTATATCCGGCGCCGCGCGCGGGGGGTATATTGTCTAGGGTGGATTCATTTTTCAGCGTGGCGATAGGATATAGGAACCGGACCGAATTCATCGATCGTCCGTCGTCGAGCATCGGCGCTATGCAATTAGGGACTACTCGCAAAGTACACAGAGGCGGCGAATGACGGGCGGGACGAAAGAGCACGGGGAGAGCTCACAAATGCTTGGCTTTATGCGCACGTACAATCGTTTCCAATGTTCGATTCGCGCTGCTCCCTTTTTAGAACGTGAATCGAGACCGTGATGCGCTTCGTCGAAGGGCTCTCGTACTCGTACGATGTTGTAGAAAAGTATTATCTCATTTTAGGTATGTAAACGTAGCATTCAGTCGTACTGATGATCGACAGTAATCACATATATAATTGTGATCCACGAATATGCCAGTGTTTCAAAGTTGCTCCATCATCTTTGGTTATTTTTTTATACAACTTGTGATACCGCTGGCATACAAAACCGAATTTATGCATGTCTTTCTAAGAATTGTTCGATTCAGCAAAGTAGTCTCCAAATATCGGTGAATTTTAGAGATTCAGCTTACATGATGCAAAATATCAAAAAGATACTACAATACCTGATATAATGCATGTTCGACGAATTGACATAGTTTAATTAAATATTAATATGCAAATCACACACACGTATACACGCATTTATTATATATAGTGCGATTCAATTTCTGAATAAATTTAGGACTGGTGAATTAATAGAAGCGCGTTTTATGTGCACCAAAGCCGACATCGGTGGTTCTTCGCCGAACAAGTGGCGTTAATTACTCGCCACCTTTGGCGACTTTCGATTTACTCGTGAAACGGCGGAAATACGTTCTCCAGTTACCGCATTGTTACGTTTTCCCTCGCCATCTACGCGTATTCGAGGAGAAGCTTCTTTCCCGGAGGCTATCCATTACGGGGAGAGTTACAGGTAGTTAGAAGCAGCTAGTTCTCATTGTAACCGCCGCATCAATAATCCCCGGCAAGGACTCGATCACCGAGAGACAACCACCTCTCAGCGTTCTAAGAATACCCCGCTATCCCTTACTAAAGAGAAACCTGTGCTCTTGATTAAGGCCACCCCTTTCTGTTGTTTTTCTTCACCGCCATTGTAAACAGTACCTTAACAAACAGCCACATCCCGTGCATCCCAGAAATATCGAAGTTATCGATGAGGCTTATCGCGCGGTATCGGCCTTAAATGGTGGATCGGGAGTAGCGGCTGCGCGAGGTATCCAAAAATAGGAGGCGTGAAATATAACGTCGCAGTTAGATTTATTCGAACAATTTCATAAAAAAAAAAAATTATTGTGCTTTAAGGCGAAAGCTTTTTCCTCCATCTTCCTCCAAGAGCACTTGCTTTCCTTTTATCCACAGCCATTATCTTTTATATATCCTTGTGCTCTATATAAATTACAATAAGGCATGGAAGTTCTACAGTTATTATAGTTCGCGTTTTATCTTTTAAGACTTAAAAAGCTTTATTTTAAGAAGTAGCAATTTTCTAAAGGAGGGACTCTACTCCTTTAGTGTGTAATCATGTTCATCGCGACAGATATTCTTAGACCGCTAGTTAGCCTCGGGGATCGGCGATCGTTTCGCGGACTTTCTCGTATATACTTGGAATCGTACGATAAACGTGGAGGTGTGCCGAGGCGTTTGCGCACACAAATGGAAATCGACCTAGCATAACGTCTCGGCGTCGCCAATTCGTTTGATTTATCGTAGGGCGATCAGCGCCGACCATAAGTAATCGGTGATAAAGGTGACGCGTACGGGTGAGTTGAGAAAAAAAAACTAACATGTCGTTCGAGGAAGTTCGTCGAGAATGACGTCGTCGTCTAGTGGTAAGAAACCACTTCAGCGACTCCGCCAAGTTCGATTTCTGCAAAACGCGTGAAAAGTACATTTTTCCCATTTTACCTGCGCTTGCCATATATTTTCTCTCTTCAACTCAACTATATAGACGAATCAAGTTATTATATTACATATCGGAATAAAGCAGTTCAACGTGAATTGTATATCTCTTTTCAGATTTTAAAATGTTAATTTACATTTCTAAACTAACAAGCAATTTATATTGCGAATTATATTTACATTTAATAGAAAATCTGCTTTTGTGCTCTTTTACTCTCTCTTTCTTTTTTATTTAATTTTAAAGATATTCTCCTCAGATTTGCAATTGATTCGCATCCATTAAAAAAGTTTCAGCCATCGGGGAATTGTGAGAGCGACGCGGAATAAATACCCGCGTATTTTTCTGTTTGCTTATCAACTATATTCGCGTACTGGTCGGAAAACGTGATCCACCATTTTCCGACCAACATAAAATAAAATCGTGCGATTAAAAGAGAAGAAAATAGTTTGAAAAGAAAAACGTTTGAATTGCCGAATTGTGCTATGTAAAAAAGGACAAACGTCTTCAAGCAACGTCCGTAATTATCCATATCGTTTCTTTGAGTCTAATCAGTCTCTTATAATTCGACTTTTGGCATGTAACAATATCACTTTTGTCCCACTTTCTCCCTCTGCCCTACTTTAGTCTTCTCTTTCTTGCTGCATATGCGTCGGGGCGATGTTTGTCCTCTCCCCTTTCAGTTTTTCTCCATCCATTTGCAGACCGCTCCTCGTGAAACGAGTATTTGTCCTGTATGCTCTAGCGATGGGTATAATACGCTCGCATACGAAATCGATATTTATGAATAAGGCATTCAACTCTCGCTCGGACGGTGATGAGAGACCAATATAGAAGTCCCCGCGGTACTTGATAGCGGCTCAAAGCTGCTATCTCGATGCTTTCCCTCTCGCCCGTTACACGAGAGGACGTTTGCGCACGTATCGATTAGTTAGCAAATCGATTAATTCGCTCGCGGTGATTAGCTGCAATTCAACTTATTCTGATCCAGCACGGATTGTCCGCAGCAATAAAAAAAGATTTACGTCATTAACGCACACGGAAACGATCTAATTTCTCTCTTCTTTTAAACAGGGAAATATAATTAGTACTTGATAGCAGCTAATTAATTCTGTTTAGTTTTAATGGATATATCTTCAATTATAGAACTTCTATTATATGACTGTTATATAATTAACATTATTTTAAATTAAAAGAAGACATGCAAGAAATTATTTGAAACAAAAATTAACCCTTTTATTGAGTAAATAGTTTCACAATTTCTGATATAATTTTTCGAACATTCTTCTTCTACATGTGTCTCATATATAGCAGCTTTAACTCTTTCTGTTATCTGTCAAAAAATAGGATTTATCTGAAATTTCGATATCTAATAACATCTTTCTTGAGTTATACCCGTGAGCGATGTTTATGTTCTCTCGTTCTCTATTACACGAAATTCTCTTGGGATACATAACGTTAGTCGAGTCGATGCTACAGGCGAATCGAGCAGGTTTTTCCGTGAAAAACTAACCAGCAAAAATCCATACTCCGTTCTATCAAACGTAAACTCAATTATTTGAGATTATTTCTTCGAAAATTTTTTTTCTCCCGTAAATATAGTTATCGAACATTAGTTTCGTTTTCACTAACGAGAATTACATTTTTCCAATACTCTCGATTACAAGCAAATGCTAACATTTCGAGAGGAGACAATATATTCTATTTTTCAATCTATCTATATATTTACAATATATATATATAATTGATTTAATAATAATTTATATAATTAGAATATTTGAAGAATATATGAACCGCATTTACTTATAAAATTATAAAAATATATTATTTTGGAGCAATCAAAATAAATAACGATTTCATTACAACGCATAAAAATAATATAGAAATATCTATTTTATGCAGAATATAAAACATTATTAAAATTGATGGTTTTTAAAATTAATATAATGGATACACACACTTTAGACGTATCGTATTTCCTTGCATGCACGCAAACGTTCACAGTAACAGAATTTAACGTCTAAAGTTGCATTCGACCGGTTTTCTTTTCGCCGCTAATAACCACAATTTGCCGGAGTTTTGTTGCCCGAGGCATAGATACGCCACAACTTGTGCACGTTGTTCGCCGTAATTGGAACTTTACAGAAAATCTTCCTTTGACGGACGAACTGATCCAGGGTAGATTTTCCAGGGACGGATGACGCAATTCCCAACTGAATCTCGTTCCGGATGGACAAAAAGAGTTGGTCCGCGGCCGCTGTGGTGGCAAGAAAAAGCGACAGACGTGAAACGCAAAGGGCAGTGGATTAGCGTGGACCGCAAAGCTAGAGTGCCTCTTCAAACTTCGACGACGTCTATGTTGATTCAGAGAAGAATTTCCCTGCGCACATTCGCGCAGGCAATTATCGTTATTGAGTAGCTTCGCTACTTCGTGAAATTCACGAAGAGGAAGCGCGGATAAAAAAATGCCACTGCCGAGGAAAGGCAGGTTACAAAGTCAGAATAAAAAGGAGATTCTTATTATATTCCATGAATAAGGAAATGGCATAATTTCATCTGCGGAGAAAGAAACGATGCCGAAAGAAATAACGATAACGTTGTTGAATTAAATTAACGGTCTAAAGTTTTAAGACAGCGAATTCTTCGAGGGAAGACATTATTGTACAGTTCTTAAATTTTATCGTTAAAAATAAAACACAACATTAATTAAAATTTATAAATATTTGTAAAAAGTTTTTGGTAAAAAACGATCCATAGGAATTAATAATGTTTATGATAATTTATGAGCAAATAAACCTTTTTTGAAACAAGTCTAATATACATTTCCCATTTTACATTATTCAGAAAGGTTTGCTGTAATTAAGATGAAAAATGTATGTTATTAAAAATACATTCAAATGTCACATCGTTTCTCACTGTATCTTCCTAGTGTATGTACAAGGAAAAGACTTTTAATTACGGCTGCGAATGAAAGGCAATGTTCTCCCTGTTGACTTTCTTCTCTCGTTGAATCGTATCGTTTTCAGGAGAAATAACGGTGTATTCGCGCTAGAGGAGGACGCGGCGACCGACGACGGTGGGATTGAACCAAGTGAGAAGCAGGAGACACAATCGGATCAGAAATTACGACAGGGAAGAGAAAGGAAAACGCGAAACAAAACGTGGCGCGGATGAAAGAAAGACGCGAGAGACATCGGGGAGTGGAAAAAAGAGTAAATATAGATAAGAGGATACTAGGGATAAGTCGATGTCCGTTTAAGCGCATTTGCCGTGACAAATCTCGAGCGGAATGACAGATTGCACCTCCTGCTGATTAAACCATCAGGGGGGGATTACGGCTTTTGCATCAGAGGTAGAGATATTAACAAAATTCGACGCAACACCGAGCGGTCGAAACACTCTACGTGAGAACTGCTCGCGCATACGTACCAGTGTCGTCGTGTATCGCAGTCACAAATGTTTCGAAAATTTTCATCGCGAGCAAAACCGTGGTAGGGTGAAGAGAGAGCCCTTTCTCTTGAAACCGCTTTCTAATTTCATGCTTCGCTGATAATGTCGCGGAATGGCAGCGGAAAGAACTTCGACATGCGTCGAGAAACGGCACTCGCTTTGAAAATTATAGCGGGCTTTGAAGCGAACGTTTCGACCGCGAAATAAGTATTACGTGGATGCGCCAATTAACTCCGAAGTACGTTAGCGAAGTAAGAAATTAGAAAAGAGGGAAAATTGGAAAAGCACCTATTAATTGAGTTATACTGGTCTCGTCGTGATTAATATTTTAAATTATACGGAACGTGGACTTCGAGATTATATTTCCCATTATTATAGTCGTTTCTCACGCGCGTATACTATACATATATATAAATACCTATCGCAACGTAATTTGCAATTAAAAATAATCTATATAAGAAGTCTGCACTTTGTATAGATAACGAACGGAGGATTTAAAAAGAGAGGAGATTAAGAAAGCTTTTCTTCTTTCATAAAAGTCAAGAGAGGATTGTTCTTATAACTATACTATTCCAAACGACGCTCCGCCAGCTGGGAGTAATACTCCATCGTAACATTGGAATAATTTTTCAACTTTTATTCAAAGAAAGTAGATTAAGATGCACTTTGATGTCACGTTATTGCAAGTGAAGGTTCATAAATAATTAATATAAATTTTAATATAGAAACACCATGTATCTTAGTATTAAAAGATGCATTTTAATATTTATATACATTTTTAATACCACGTTATACTATTTTAGTTAAATAGGTCACAATTTTTCGCGATAAAGAATTGCTTGGATATTACCCATTGTATACAACATTTAAATTTCGAATATCTGACTTAACTCTCGGTTTAAACAAAATTTCTCTCATGATAATAACTGATCCAGATATTATCTTTCTGATTAAGACGTCGCGGCGGAGCAAAAATATTGATTCGAGATACATCCTAAAAATATCATAGACTGCCTGCTCTTGGGAGCCACTTCGTGTACTTGAGACGGGGCAAGCGATATTCTTGAAAATTTTATCAACCCTCCGAGAGGGAACTTCACGATCTTGGAACGGAAGGAATGATCGGGCCTCTTTCCTCCGTCAATTTTGCGGCTCGAACTTCATGTAGCTATAATCCCAGGCTAAACACGATAGTTCGCGCACGTGCAAATCCACTTTATCGCCGACGTTATTTCTACGATTAGCCGCTCGTATCGTTGTACAACAAACTTTTAAATTTTTATTAATTTCTTGTTATCGCAATAACGATGTGAATAACTATTAGAGATATTTCTCGTTATTGATAGCTGCGATATTCAACGAAGCATCGTTGAAACGCGCACTCGATGCATCATCATAACTTTCTAACGAATCCGCGTTGAACTCTTGGGGAAGTAAAAAAAAAAGCTACACACTATTTCTTCGTTCATTATTAATTTTTCATCTTGCTTCTGAGTGCGCGCTACGATGCTCGGCCTCGCTTTCTCTTCTCAGGGACCGCGCACATACCAATAAAGATTGTAGTTTCCGTCGGGGGCTTTACGTCACGCGCCTACCGGGGGATCATCTTGAAATTTTTAACATCTTATCGGCAGGAACTGTCGTTTCGTCAATGGTACCGGGTGACGGCTTCAAGCGGAAATGACTAGCGATTTTACACGTGTTGCCGCGTCTGTTAGCACTCCGGATAAAACCCCTAAGTGGTTGGGGAAGATACGTCACGTAACGGATTCGACGTTATCGCGGAAAATCCTCCACGATCGAAAATTTTATGACGACACGGGATTGTACGTTTCTATAAGAAAACGATGAGAGCGATCGTATCTCGCGTATGATTCAGTTAGATTATATCTGTGAAAGGCAATGCATTCTTTTCCCTTGTCTTAACACGATATCGAAGAATAGAATTTACATGATCGAATATGCAAAAACGTTTAAAACAGTAAAAAAATTTTTTTTAATCGCAGTAAATTAGAAAAATGCGTGTGTGTAAACAAATTATTTAATTTTTTAATTTAATTTTTCAACTTTAGATAAGATAAAAAATATTGCGCATCCTGCACTTTATGTAATTCCATAATATTTTGAAAAATTAATATTTTATTAGTATAACTCAACACGTACACACCCACAAAGATTTGCAATACGCTATTGCTGTGAAATGTTCAAACTATTGTTATATTAGTATTGAAAAGAGATATTGAAAAATTGTACAGATCGATTGCTGCAAAAGAGTTTATATTTAAATAAGAGGATTTATTTTTCACATATTCAATTCTTTTGTTATCATATCATCTTTTGTTGTCATATATGTATACCTGTATGCATATTTATTGCCCCAAAGACTGTTTCGTTATAAATATGCGATCCGCGGTATGTTAAATGCCTCTCTCTGCATAAAACGGAAAATTTGAGCATTCAACAGCTTTTGATCTCAAAGAAAGGACGGTAAGGGATTTCTTAAATAAAAGTTCTAAAGATTGTGCGACTAGATCGATATTTTCCCGACAGCTTGCCGACTATCCAATTACGTTGGGAGAAATCGGAACGAAGCCGTGCCAGTAAAAGGCAAGAATTCTATCAGCTTACATTGTCGCGTGCGATATAACGAAATCTCCTTTCAAGTGGCGAAGCTCGTAGAAAGGAGAGAAGACAAGAACGATTAGATAGATTTTATGGAGATTTTTAAAAAGGAAAAAAATTACTGTGTAAAAACTTGCGAAACTCTCATATATAGTTTGCGAGTGAGTAACGATCAACCGTTCCATTTATTAAGTGGCGCAAACGCTATACGGGACACCACATCTTTATTGGCCGTTCGAGTTTATCGGTTTCTAATTCGGCCGTTTCATTTACATCGAGTTTCGCGAGTAGCGGCACGTCCCTTTCTCCGTAATCAAAGCGTATTCCTTGCGGACGATATAGCTGCGCGGTTTACCCCTAGTAACACGCTCAAGTGCTCCGGGCGCAGGGTTGCCTCTCGCGATGCCACAGTGACAGCCACCGTAAACGGCGCAAGGCAACGCGCGCGAGTAATTCATTTCCGCGCGTCGCTCATCCGTCGCGGTCCTGGGGCATGATTAATCGCGATCGCGCGGATAGAACCGTCGCCGCATCCGACAGCCGCGCGAGACGCGGATCCCCGTGCCTCGGATACGGAGCGCGGGAGCAAGTCGTCGAATAAGTAAGGCTTTATTAGGCCGGATCGGCGCGAAAACGCATCCCGCTCGCGTTCTCCCTTTTCCCGTGAAAATAATAGGGGTCGAATCTCTCGTCGAGATAAACGGTTGGCATGATAATCAAACGAGCGTTTTTCGCGCGCCCATACCGCACGACGACCCAGTTTCCGAGAAGATTCGCGAATAAAGCTGTTCAAAAGTCTTGGCGGTTTCGTTCGCCACGAATTCCCACGACGGGAATTCTTTTTTTGGCGAACCCTCGCGTTTATCGTGGCCGACCGAGCTGTTACACGGTTGGACAGAGGCCCGCCGCTAAATATGCGATTATACCCTTTAATTATCATTCCCCCTGGGGTGCCCCGGAACTTTTTCGATCTCGTTTTCGACAAAAATTTTCCGTCAGTTCGCGCCACGAAGAGAGAGACGGAGGAAAAGAGAACCGCGAGATAAAGCTTCTATATATATATTCCCAGTGGTACAAAAACTTCCGCTTTGCGTCTTATACAGTCGCGGAGACTAAGTAAAAGTTTCGTTTAATCCAATCGAGGGTTAGATGCTACTTCGACCATGATACTCTCCATGGAGCGGGTTTCCTTGAAACACCTTTACTAATTAATGAATTAAAACCTGCTTTTGTGTGACACAGATGATATTCTCATAATCTTCGTATATATTTAATGCACGGTCCATTCGCTCGCTAATCTGTACTTTGAGATCTGACTCATTAATTTCGAAAGGGAGCTAAGACTTTCTAGCCTTGAACTTTTTCATGATTCTTAATAATTAAACAGAAGTTCCCTTTATACAGTTCCCTCTATTCTACGAACTTTTTGACATGATATAATTAAATGGTTTGAATTCAACTGTAGGTTCTATAAAATATACACTTTTTTCTTAGCAAGTTTAATCGATAATCGATTGGCCAAACATATATACATATTATTGTTAAATTTTTATCAGATTAGATAACGAAATTCAGTTATAATAAAAGAAAAATTCGAGTTTAATGTATTTAAATAGATTGATTAAGCATCAATAACATTAACTAGTTGATACTGCAAGAAAAATCCTGTGTATATTATTATCGTAAAAACTACCTGCAAAATTAATTGACTGCTGTCTATTCACGAGTATTCTAATTGAATATATCCAAACTGTAATTAATATGTTCATGATCTTATCAACAGATTGAAAGTATTCTCGCGTATCTCGTGGAGACGATTGATTTTCCATAGCGATGCGATGCTGATGGGATCACCCGTTTCCCGGACGGGAAACGAATTTGAATTACAAATACGGCGACGATAATGGAATAAATGTTATTCGGTCGAAAGCCCGATTAATCTAAAAGTTCGAGGACGCGGCGCGGCTGTACCGGATTGTTCGTTGCAAACTCACTCGCCACCTTGTAAATAGACCTCACACAATATAACTGAGGTAAACTTATTGTTAGTTGCGCTCGGATTGATATCGAAGTTCGATTGCGCGTTTTCAATAAATCACTTGCAAAATGATCGATATGGATACCTACTTATTAAAATTAAATAATCGCCATCTTCAAAGACTAAAGAAATAGAATTATAAAAAGAGACGATAGTGCTTCCGTGGTATCACATTTATCACCGCCTCTGTAAATTTAAATGGACGGTATTTGCATTTTATAGTTTTAAAGCCAGGTGCCTACCGTTGATGACTACGATATATCACGAAGCACATTGTGAAAAGCTTATAATGCGTTATATTATAAACTCTCGTTGCGCTTGGCGACCGGCAAGCCATGGTAAGAATTTAACCAGGCTGCTTTCCTTAATTCAAATTCTCGGCCTTCCGCTCCGCTTATCTCGCACTTTGTCGCGAGTTTTATATTTTTCCTACCTCTCATCACACGCTTAGAGCGGCGTAATATTCACGCGACGTCGTTCTGCCAAAGTCTAGAAAATATTCAACGAATATAAGTAAGCGCGTCGCGCTTGAAAGTGCGACGTAAGAAGGTCGCGAAGAGATGCGAATGGAAACGAGGGCACTGTGACATTAAAGTGTAATGCGCTGTAATTTTTATGACTTGTGACATATATAAGCCGTGGAAGGAAAATCTTTTCTAAGCAACGGGACTATCAATCTTCTCAGGCGATGCGCTTGAAGATATCCGGGACGAGAATATCTTCGCGAATGTCCAACCGACTGATGAATTCAGTTATCATTTCTTTTCGAAAGTTCTACCCGCCTATAAGTCAGAATAATATTTATACAGAGCTTATATGCCTCTTCCCTCTTACTTATTCTTCCATTTACTTATTAACTTGTGATTTGATATCTTTAACCGTGGAAAAATCGGATAATATTAATTGTGTACAAAAGTGCTCGAGTACCAAGAGTACTCGAAACGCAAGATTTATCTCAATCCGAATTAAACCGAGATTATTTATCCGAAATTATTTAAGCTGTATACGAACATGCAACGGAACATTAGGCGCATTGAAACGTGACTTTCTGATATTGTTGACCGTAAAGACAGGAAGCCGGGCGCCGTATGTATCACACGTAGCAGGACGAACAACTGTTACCGCCGGTTGTGTGGATCAGGAGTCACGACTCGCTTGGATACTACTGTCTGGCGTAAACGACTTTTCTACTATAGACACCATGTGCCTGACACAATCCGGACTCATTCTACTCGGTCGACCATCAATACGCCCTTTCTACTGCCGCGTTAGCTCTTCTTGGTCCGCTTAAATTCTCCCTCGCGTGCAAGTTGCATATAAGTGCTTTCTGCTATTACCAGCATATAAATATATGTTTTTTAAAGCTAAAAACACATATTTATACGTAAAAAAATAATACGCCGTTACAAATATTTTCGCAACTCACTTTTTAGCGCAAAATGGAAATAAACTGCAATTTATTATTATACATACGCGAGTGAAATCGTATATGTATACTGTGTAATACTGTGAAACGTTGATTATTAGTTGGATTTGTTATTCCGCGATTTTCACGACGTCGGCTACAAAATGGAAAATAATAGTATGCATTCAGGAAAAATATCATCATTTCGGTATTGAACGTAAAACTGCAATTTATTGCAGCCTATATCAAGTGATTATAAACTGCGAAATGCACTCCGTATCACAATTTGAATTTACCGGATCTACTTTATCACTGTTACACCTTAAACGCCGCGTTCGTTTTTAATTCAATGAAGAAGAAATTAATACACGCGGATAAAAAGTGGATCAAGTAATCAAAGAGTGCTAAGTAATTTACGCTCCACGTCACGGTGGACGCGTGCGGAAGAAGTATCGTAAATAAATATCTGGGGAAGCATTTTACGCGGGTACCACGGCTTAACGCCTGCGCGCCGATTTTCTGCAAGAGAATTCAAAAATAAATCGAAACTTTAATCAAAGCTTCGCGCACTGTTAACACTGTTCGTTTACCGTCGCGAGCGGCGATATGTACTTTTTGCATCTGGGGACGTGTGTCGCACGCAATCGATATTTCACGAAAAGCCGTCGGGATTGAAAAGTCCATTGGGAAAATAATTGTATTTCACACGTATTTCAATGATTATGTCGATAAAATTATATGTACATCGAAATAGTCACACACATCAGAGGCATTGGAATTTAAGTCTCCAAAAAGTGACAGAAGGGCGAAGACCGGCGGACGTCCGCGATCCGGTGCAGGCATCTGGAATTAATGGCGCACCGCCGATTCCAGTTGAAGCTCAAGTAGAAGCGGACCGGATGGAAGTGCGCGGTCCGATTTTAGCCCGCAGCTCCGTGTGCCGATAAATGCCCCGGCAAACTTCATTAAAGTCAGGTCGCCGCCTTTGTACGACGGCCACGGCTTCGGTTCGTGACGCCAGAGGAAATATTATTATATTGTTGTCGGACGTTAATTAGCGAAAATACGAGACAATCCCGATAACGTTAAATTTCGTTGTTGTATACAACATCCGCCCAGCCGTCGTTGTTGTCGAAGAGAACTCGGCTCCCCCCATTTTACACGCGCGTATTCTTCGACGATTTCGTCGACATTGTTCTCGACGTTATTAGCCACTAATTAGAAGCTGTAACATTGCGCGAGATTGGTTTGAGGAATACATAAGCGAGCTTTAATTAGCGTTCCGGATGCGGAAAAAATCAATGAAATGGTCTCCGCAGTTTCGCACGTCGACATTTAAACGCGCCTATCTAATATTCATCCTCGGTGAAATTTCCGTCGAAATAACGAGAACTAAAAAGGTAAATTGATTACTGTAATTAAGATATTAATGCAGTACGTGTGGAGCGTAATATTTCGTTATGATCGCTCTTTTCATCTACGGATTATTTGACATTGTTACGGATAAGAATCGAGACAGCATTTTTCTTACTTGTTATCTTTCCACGTTAAATATTTCCTTATTAAATAATTAAGCCAGGTAAAAATCATAGAGTAAGGCGCATCATTAAAATAACAATTTTGTAATCTATTTATCATCATAAAGTAAGGCGCATCATTAAAATAACAATTTTGTAATCTATTTATTAAATTTAAAACGTAATTTATCAAAACGCCTTTTCTTATCTATTTATAATATTCACACTCGATTCTCTTCATAGACATTTATATCCAATTCCTCAAAATGTAATAATTCTGTGTATTTTGTGCACACAATTTCGATTAATCGGAAATCGATATTTGGCTAATATTACATGAAACGTATAGTCGTGCAGCATAATGCAATATACAGCCTGTGGTGTAATATTTTGTGACAATTGGTACGTTATCGTATACTAAATCAATAAATGAAATCGTCCACTCTCGAAATACAACACGGGTATTAATTAAAATGTCACTTAGCATGCGTATTCGTATGTAAATAAGAGCGCGTGATCGAGTGGCGCAACGAATCGAGGAAAATTCATTTAAGTAGGTATATATAGTTAAATTCTTAAAAAAGAAAAAGATTCGTGGAGACTTAATGTCACTCTCGCTCTGTTTTAATAAAGAAATTCGCGAAATTATTTCGCAATTCCGCGAAAAGTAAAACGTCGCGACGTCGAGTAAATGGGATTTTAAATTGACGTGCCTCTCGGCACGAGAGAAAGAAGAAGCGAACGAGGGCGAGAGCACTTCGAACGGACGAGGCACGAAAGGGTGAGAAAGAGGACGACGCGTATTCCTCTTCGGTTCCACGGAGGGTGAGAAAGACGGAAAACAAAAGACGATGCGGCGAGAAGCGCGAATGGAAAAGGATCGCGTGGAGTGAATGAGCGAGAATTGAAGGCCGCAGCTTCCATTCCAGCTGTGGCCTTCAAGAACCCCAACCCCTGTGTGAAAATCAATGTGAGCCGCTGTGGTCTCGCTACTAACCGTTCTGATAACGTGGCCTCCTCCTCACCCTCCCGCCCTTGCCGTGCACCTAAAAATACACGTGCATCTTTGCGCGGAAGGTAAAGTTCCTACCAAACGCGGTCCTGGCGTGCAGCGGCACAGTCAAACGTCTCTTCCCCGGAAGAGATTTCGAGACGCTGCGACGCCGCGCCGCGCGCGAGACGCTGTTTCAGCTCCTTATCTCGTGGAAGGTGCGAGCGCGAGATATCTCTCGGAAACAATTAGAAAGAAAAATTAATGCGACGCACAGCGAGGCGCGTAAAAATAAAAGTGCCAAGTCGCACGAGATAACAATAATACGACGGTTTCGTGGAGTATAGAAGCGTTCTGAGAGCTTCGTGCCTCTCGCGCGCTACGACGACGACACGTTTTTCGCTCCTCGACAGAATTTAATTCTCGTGCCGTTAGAGAGCCGGACCTCCTCTCTCAGCTCCTTTTGACGGCACGTGAAGTTCTGCAGACAGCGTAAACGTTTGTAAAAGGCGGCGGTAGCTCCCCATGCTTCTAAGACGCCGCTCCGAGCGCGTCTATTAATTAGCGCGTCACTCAAGAAGCGCGATACCGGTATACATATATTATATCGCGCGACGCGTATATTCTAGGATGTATGCGAATGTAAACAGAACGTAATTAACAGGCGGGATTGAGATATGCCCATTTTGCAGGTCTATTTCGAAGTTTCTACATTTCGCGCATGCACACGCGCGGTATGACAATTAGCGCGGGAGTAACGATAGCGCGAATTAGGCGCAATCTGCACGTTCGCCATCTCGGCGATTATGCATTGTTACAGGCACTTTGCGGCCTATGCAATTGCGATCTGTTGTACACTTCGCTAATACGATCGCATAATTGATGGATTGAATATAATTAATTATTACATACGGGGCTCCATTCAGGGCGCCTCCGCTAGCAATTAGTTAATCACGATATCGCCCCCCCCCCCGCGTGTTCGAGGGATTAAAGGTACATTTTCAAATTCAGATGTAACACCTTCGACCCGACTGTTCCGCGAACTCGTTAATTGTTTCAACGACGTTCGCTCAATTTGCGCCGGTTCTCTCTCCGACGCCGGAATAAAAATGGCAGTTTTCGCGGCCAAGTAGTTTATTCGCGGCCAAGTTTATCTCGCCATAGCCCCCCAATTATCGTGCAATCGTGCAAAAACGCAATTTAAAATGGTCTCCCTGCTCCGCACGCGCGCTCATTAACGCAATATAATTTTTCACCCAAAGCTCGCGAATTACGTCAATTTTCCTGCGTTTACATAACGCGAGCGCGCGGTGAAATAATGGGGTTTGCATTCGCATAACGCGTTTTTCTTCTTTTTTTTTTTTCTTTCGTCGCCCGGAGAAGAGGCAGCTCGGAGAAAGAGAAGAGCACGTCAAACACCTGGATATATTATGCATCGCGTAACTTCGCCGTAATCCCGATGCGATGTAACGAAGCGTTTCATAACGCGGTGGACGCGGCTCTGGAAGGGAGGGGCAAAAAAAAAAACGTCCGTCAGACTGATATTTTCCGGCGAGTTGGCAATCGCAGCATCCGGGATGCATGATCAGCATATGTATGTATATTGTATATGCCCGGCGAGCTGTTTACTCGTTCGTAAATTCGCCTCGTTGCATATTTGTCCACGCACGCAAGCGGTATACACACACGCCCGTAATAAAACGTTTCCGCTCGCCTTTTCAGCGAGCGCGCTGGAAAAACGAAATGTTAACGGCGCGGGGCGTACGTTTCCGCGTCTGCTGCGTAAACGTTTTCATTCTGCTTGTCGAAAAGGAGGAGGTGAAGGAGGAGAAGGAAGAGAGGAAAAAAGAACGACACGGCAACGGCAACCGGGCTTGACTTGCTCTTATTAGCTCCCCCTCGTAGCCGAGGCATTTTTTTAATCAGGCAACTTAGTTACTCGCGCGCGAGAATTTCGCGAGTTTACGTTGTGTTGTGTACCGTCGCGTTCGTTAATTAAGAGATCGCGAACCGTTGGGAAATATACCGCCTTTCGGCGAAATGCATGGGGACGTCGTCCGAAAGCTTATGTATGTACGTGATTTCGTATGTACGTAGGCGTGCTAATGAGCACTCTCGGCTGCGTTTCGTTGAATAAATGGTGCAATAAATTGATAAAGGAATAGTTGCACACACACACACACACACACCCTTTCCCCTCCGTCGTGAAAGAAGATTTATGGATTCCTGAAATGCGAAGTTTCTAAACTAAGTTTCTCCGCAGAATTATGGATTTATTATTTGGTAATTATTTAGCAAGATCACGCAACTTTGCGCAACTCAATTTAAAACTTCGTATTCCAGAAATCTATTAAGTTTCTTCTATAACAAGCGTGCGGCGGTCCGGCAGTGCGAAAAATGCAGGAGACGAGAGTCATCGGAAGTTATCGGATTTATTTAAAGAAATCAAATATAAAGGAAATAAAGGAATAGCTTTACTTATTGAAAGAAAGAATAAATAGATACTCCGTTTATTGTATAAAATGTTTTTAAAAATAGTTTGTCGCTTCAATGAGACAGAATACGTAATACTATACGAATGTATCATCCAATGTATATACGCGAGCATCTTGAAAGCAAAGTTGATCGAAAGCCAAACTTCATTTCGATAAATTATCTTTTAAAAAACTTTCAAAATACTTTTCGTAAAATTTTTAGCACCAGCGCATAATTTAGTTTACTTATAACTTCAATTTTCCCTGCATTTTATTTCGTGGAGTTAATCCGTTTCGCTGTTATTATAGTATGGAGGTGACAGTATATTTTAGCATGTCTGTTAAAAATATTCTGCAGATGCTTTTATGCGGAATATATCTCAGGGAGACATCATGTGTGCGATTTTCCAACGAGAGATATCTTGACGAGACTCCGCGGAGTCTCTTGCGCTACGCGGAATATATATCGTTCAGTAAAATTCCGGACACAACCCATCAAAAAACATACCCTTTTTATCGGATTCATCTATCTTCGGAGTATCCTTTATCGAGTACACTTAAACTTCTGCTCGGTGATGCAATCAAAAGTTAACCCGAGTGTCAGAGAAATGAGAGGTGAATACTTCGTGAAGAGCAAAAGGGCGATATCGATTCCACCAATTGCCGAGTTGTAATTTGTATCGGGGGAATAGGGGCGCGAAACGCATCACTGTTAACCGAGTTTGCTGTTTCGTAGTCTATTTCCGCGATGAAGACCGTGCATCAGCGATTCCAACCGCATTACGGCCTTTGTTGATGTTCGATTTCAGCCTCTTGCTGATTTCGGCAACTAGTATTTATTTCCACGCTCCTCCGAGATCGAATGAAGCTAAGGACCAAGTTTGTGTTGCTTCAAATATTTAATGCAGTGTTATCAGTTACCTCTCTCATCCTCTAGCTTTAACTGTGTTCAGAATATACTGCACACAAATATACATATGTACATAATACAGTGATTTATTGCGTAAATTACAAATTTTTAATTTCAGCAATTAATTCTACTAACATTTATGCATCTGAACAGTCATAGTTAAAAAATGAGATGGATGACGTTGGATCAAATATAGCAACATGCATAAACACGATCTAACTTTATTTGCGTTCAGATAAGCGTGGAAATAAATTACTGTCGAAATATCAGCGAGCAAAGTTGACAAGTATCTTTAACATATTTTTCATATTTGACAGAATATTTTTAAGAACATTTTCCTTCTTTAATGTTTTTTTGTCCCTGTCAACATTTTCACATATTATTTTAGTAAAAAATATTGAGGAGAATTAGTAAATAGGAATAACAAGTACTAAAGTTTAAATAAATTTTTAATGTTGAAACACATGATTCTATACTTTGCATCTTCATTAAATCTACAAACTGGAGCATGCAAATCAGAGAAATAGTTGAAAAGCTCGTGTTATTCGTATCTCAAAAAATCTCATTATTTCATTAATTTCGGAGCGCGTTATGACGATGTACGAATATTATCTGCATAAAAATAATTTATGAATAATGGTAGTATAGAAGAAAATAACATAGCAACATTACACTATATTCGATAATGTTAATTCAATAATTCATTACTGCGTTATTATAGCACCTGCAAGCTAACATTTATGCAACTACTATTTTCAATATTTCCTTAAAAAATACAAAAAAAAAAGAAATCTGTTTATTAAAAATATATCGAATAAATAGAAGAGAAAAGAGAAATAAAAAAGATAATAATTTACATTTATAATTATCTAATTTATTGAACTTGTTTCATGCGTATGTAAAACAAATCAACGAAATCTTGTCTAAATGCAAACTTTGCATTTAGTTTTTGATGAATGTGCGATTTTTTTTTTTTTTTTTCAGAAAAACGCCCAAACCAATGGAGGAACAATTCGCCAATCCACATCAATTTAACTTCTTCTATTATGAAAATACGTTCGTAAAATTGCAAATTTACTAAAGGTAACAACTCTCTTTATCAATGTAATAATATAAAATAAAAATACTTTATGCGAGTTTTAAATGGCATCTGAGCAGCAGCTACTATTTCAAGTCCGTAGTCTAATTGATTTCCCATTGTCTTATAGTTATGGAATATATTTTATCATTGTTATCTTGTAGAAGATCGCATAATATACATATTCTGATAAAATTATTAATTATACGCTCCTCGAGATTAAAAAAGTTTCTAATATTAACTGCTCTTCACTATTATTATCTGCACGAGTTCGGAAAAGGTGAATGAGTAAAGAAACAATAGTTTAGGTTTACATAATATATGTTAAATTTATACATTCAATTACAGTATTAATAATGTATAAATAATAACTGCGCGAGAATCGTAAGACGATATATAATCTTAGGCATATAGTAAAAAATGTTCTCTACATTACATTAGTTTTTGAGATATTTAACTTTAATTATTTACAATGCACCTAAATCAAGGACACTTGTTTTGGCATATCACCATGCGATTCTTATATTACTTTCTGCAATAAAGAAAAAGGAAATTTTTCTTTATAGAAATAAATCGATTGCGCATGAAGCGTGGTCGACGCGTTCCGATGCAGTTGACCCGCCAATTTTTTTTTCCATTTTTTTTAAATATTTTTACAGGAGATTGGAAAATACGCACAAGACAGGTGTCCGAGTATAGATATTCCGAACTTTCTACGTGTCACAAGAACTTTCTACGACTCGCAAGAATAGTAGTAGCATATCTTATATCGATCCTTACGTTGAAAAATTGCAGCAATTATTATAAGATTTAATTTTTATATTATGTCAAACCATCTACGCGATACCAGATTAATTAACGGAAACTGATATGTGTAGAAATTTTATTTTTTCCCCGCGATTCGTACCACTATTCTACTTAGCGGCTCTTATATAATAATAATATTATTATTATAAATAGGTAGCGTGCTTATTTCGAGCATGCACGCGAATGGCATTTGAAAGAAGCACGTTTTCGTTATTACGGGATAACAATTCGTTATTAGAAAGTATAAGGTACCATATCTCTCACTGGTTTGAAATAAGACAGAGCGCAGTACGCAAAGTCGGAATTCTTAATAAATAGTCTAAATTAGGAGGCACAAAATATTAGAGAATACAAGAGACGAAATCAAGAGAAAGGATACGTCTCCAATTTATCTCTTTCGCGAATCAGGCACATATACAAAGTACATTTCATCATACAATACAAGTTTTATTCGTACTCGTTGTCATACTCAAGGCACTAATTATATTTATCATAAGATGACAAGAGAGAATATAATCGGTAATATAAAACTGTATAATTCTTATAAGCAGTGATCGAATTACTTTCTTCCACTTTCTCTGCAGCCTTTTGCGATTCGCGCTGGTTTTCTTTAATCAATCAATATATACATGCTATGGATAAAAACCTATATCGATACCATATTGTCGGATTTTTGTGACTCACATGCGGTAATGCTTGTAAAAAATGTCGCTCATACGTAATATAAAATATTAAAGCTTTAATCCTCGCTCAGCATTTTATTTAATTACTTTAGAAGTGGCACTGGTATCATTCTGTAAAAACAGGAGAACCGTATTATATTGATTGAGTCAAGGCTAGGAAAGATCGCAAGAGAAGAAATCATTCTGAGCCTACAAGATTTTCTGCCAAGTACATTTACTAATCAATTATTCTGCAATTAAACTAAATATTTATTCTTCCTTTTATCTCGTCTTAACGATTAGAAAATAAACTTTAGTTAGGCTTCGAATAATGAACCATCAAGAAAATGCTAATACGTAGAGCTGGAATATTACAATCATGGCCGAACGAAACACTTAGGAATATTCGCGTTATAACACAATAGCGAATACGTGTGGACGCATTCGTGAAACAATCTTACACATATATAGCCTGTCTTCAATTTTTACAAACATAGTTACAATGGCAAGATGTTGCTGTAGGCAACGCAAGTTCTGCAACGTTAATAATTAAACTATTAATGTTGCATGAAATCAAATATAACGAAATATGTGTAAAAAATAAAATACTCTTTATAGAGCGTTGAAAATTTGAAGAATTATGATGATGTATGTCTGCAATCCTTGAATTAATATTTATCAAATCATGCATTAAATTTTCAAAAGGAGCCTATCAGTCGTGATTGTTTTCGCTGTTCGCCGATATACTTGGTACATATCGTAATTATTTTTCACGTATAATTTTATTTACATGTTTCTCCAGTCAATTGCTTAATTATAGCTGAATTATAGTCGATAATATTTTAGAATATGTAATTAGAAAAATTTCACAAACTAAGCATCAAAATGAATAATTAATGCTATAAAGAAAGCAAATTGTCGAGAGCCTGTTACTTTTATGTGTGTATTAATTACATAAAGGAGAATTTATGCAATAAAATTATGCCCGTGGATTAAACAAATAAATTGAAGACTAAGTAATGAAGAATTTGCATTTAGATATTTATACAATAGAAATAAATAATCATCAAATAAAGCACCGAAAGTTCCAAGACAATATATTGTTTGCATATTACTTAAAGATTATTATTGATTATGTTTAGTGCATTATTATTTTCTCTATCATATATATATCTTACCATTATGTAATTAACTATACAGAAAAAAGCAATATGTTTCTCGTTGTTTAAATCCTTATTTCCGATATTTTTAATATTGGCAATTCTTCATTTTTTCTTCATACAATCAATTATGCAGAATTATGAAAAAAGTACAAAGATACAAAATTGTATAAACATTTATGAAATAGTACATATTTTCATTTTATGAATCTGTTCTCTTATTTCAATTCCATATTGATGTTAAAAAATTGTGGAATTTTTATTCTTTTGTGCGTTTGTCTTTAATAAATTTTGGACGTATAAAATATTAGTAAATTGCATTGTTTCTCCTCGTGATAAACCCAATCAAATCACAGGTCATTGAAATATAATATTATCTAAGCAAACCTATCAAACTCGTAACAATTGACAATATTTTTGTTATTAAGTATATTGGCTATATTGGCACATAGCAGGTATGCATTTTATCATTAGTGTTTAACAATAAATTTCATTTCTGAATATGAATATTTTTCACATATATGCCAGACTTTATTCCAAAAATTAATTTTATTTGAAATATGAATATTTTTAAGCCTTATTAAAAAATCTACAGCATCGGTATCTTCGTTGATAAATGATCAAAGTGAAATAAAGCTGCGTGTAAATTTTTTTTATATCTTAAAGATCAGACCTCCTCTGTATGATTCCCGCTGAACAAATTCTAATAAATAGAAAAACAGAAATGAAAAAAATAGTGAGTAAAATGTTGAAGTTGTAGAAAATTTTGATATGTCAAAAATATAAAAACTATTAGTCTTATTAGTTGGAGGACATGTTTATTTCATGCTGTGATGTTAACATATATATAAATTTAGCATATTTGCCGAATTCATTCTTAAACAAACAAATGCTTTGTCTGTCTATTTTTGGCATTGAGATTGCAAATGCAATAGGATAATATTAATTAATGAGACATTAAATGCTATTTTTTTTACAAATTATCGGTACATTTATTAAGAAAAGTTTTTGCACGTGCCTGCAGTGTCTATCAGTATAAGCCTGGCTTTGTTTGTCATTAAAATAGCGATTAGAAAAAATGTCTCCGAAACAATGTAATTTGAAGATATAGCTCTTAGGATAATTCAATTAACTCGACGCGAAGAGCGAGCTGTATTTATATAAAAAGATGATAATTCTTTATCGTATCTTATCGGCGAGTAAGTGTGGAAGGTAAGAAGGCATATACAATAATTACAAGAGATAATACATAAAATAAATAAAAGATGTTAATAATAGTAATGTAACAATCATAACTAGGCATTATTGGCACTAATAACAGTAATATCATTTTTATAATGATGTATCCGAGGATAAGGCGGCATTTTTCAGGAAATTGTACTGAACTCTATTATAAAAATAATAATGATGAGAAATGAAGTAATTATAATTATTTGAAATAGAACTGTGATGGTTAAAAATGTTACAGCACGTCTCGGGCTTTGCTCCGTTAAATATAATTAATGTCTTAATCACTATAGACGATATATATTAGTTTAACATACCACAGTGGGGTCTGTTAAAAATGCACGTCTCTTTGTAGAATACTAAATGACTGTAGCAAAAGAAAGCATGACTTCTTCCATACTAATTACAACCTTCGCAGCGAAGCCATACTGAGGGCTTTTCGAGTCGGCTGATCCGACATCGGCGCTACCAGAACATCCTCTCTATTTGGAGAACTCGAACCACCATTATCCAACTCCTGGAAAAAAATAAGACTTAATATATTTATTCTTTATTTTGAAAAAGTAGCAATAAAAACTTTGACATTTAAATTTTATTTTGGAATAAAATAAAAGAATATTTGAAGTTTTAGTCGATAACAAATTAATAACATGTTGAATTATACTAATTTATGCATCGATAGATTAAAAATAGTATAGAAAATAATGTGATAATTTAGTAAGGTAGGATTATAAATATGAGATGAAGAGAAGAAAAAGAAAATAGAACCTGCCACATAAAATGTAATTGCAATATAGTTATTAATTACGTTTCTTAGTTTTATTTTATATTATCCTACAGTCTGTGATAAATTTTGTGGAAGGAAAACCTCAATTCTCTTAATTAAACAAGTCGAATTCAATATAACGTACTTACATGAAATCCTTAATATAGTTCATCCATTGACTTTAATTCGGCATGAAAGTTTATTATAATTATTAATATACTCTTTTTTCATGAAAATAATATAATAATAAAAATAAACTGCACAAGCAAAAGTAGTAATGTAAAATAAAGTAAAAGTTCAGAACATATAAATAAAAAACAAAAGATATTGCTCTTAATAGAACAGAAAAAAATATATTTTGCAATAAAAATATTGTATAATTGATATAAGGATTTAAAATATTTAACGTAAATTATTATGATTATTTCAAAAATATAAAAATGTTATAATAAAAAGTAATATTTTAACACAAAAGTTTATTTAATATAACAAAAAGCAAATATTTAAAAAAATTACAAGTATAATTTAACTTAGTTTCCTTTACAGTCCGTCCCATATATGTAAGGTACATGTATTAAAAAATAAGATTAGTGTAAGAAATAACAGCTACTTAGTCACATACATGGTAGATGTAAAGCAAAAGAAGAAAAGCAAAAGAAAAGAAAAAAAAGGAAAGAATAAACAGAAGAAAATATATATAAAAAAGATTGTCAACTAACGCTGATGTTGTTGCAACTTCCTAGCCGCATCTGAGCTATTTGTTGGTTTGTGGGAGGAAGATTTTGTGCTACTCCAAATGGGGACATAATTGTAGACATCGCTCTATTTAGTTTGCTTGGCGTTTTATTGAAACTAAACGCTCGACCAACTCTCGCTCTTGTACGAGATGCAAACCTAGAGAAAAATATGACTTGAAAATTTTTTATCTATTTATAGAGATTATTAAAATAAAACATTAAAATTTTTTTTCCTCCGTTCGAGTTAATAATTTTAACTTTTGCATATAATTTAAAATGACATTTGATTATACGATAATAAAGTTTATTTCGCCCGGAGGAAAAAAAGTTTGCGGACAAACAGAGAAACCTGCGTTATAAATCCACAAAGACATTGTCATATTACGAAAATTAGTTCAAGCAACAGACTCTCATCTGCTATGATACAAAGAAAATATAAGATATACATGCAGAGTTTTCAAGACAATATAATAAAATTTAATTCAATTCATTCAATCACACACGTAGCAATTAGAGACAATGAAAATTGCACCATGGCTGCATATTAAAAGAAATTAATACGAAAAAGAGAAAAATTTACATTAACGTATATTTTCTTGTATTTTTCTTTACGCATATAGACACACACAATTTATGTAAAACTATTCCTCAAAAATTATGTACATATAAGTAAGAAATAAAATCAAGCAGTAAACATTGTTAATATTAGTTTTCAAGGCAAAATAAGCAATCAAATTGCAAATTAAATCGTAATGCAGAATAATGTTTATCCATGTCAATTATAATTAATTAATTAATTCAAATCCCAATAAGTTAAAAACATATATATATATATATATATTTCAATATGTGAAAAATATACAACACCTAATTCTTGTTTAAAGAAGAAATATAATAAAAAGCTTTTATTAAAGCTTATAATTATGTTACATTATGCTTGAATTGGCTGAGGAATTATTTCTGACTAAAATTATATCTACTCATCACAACACAAAACAGAATCTTAAAGCAAAAATTTTCAGTAGCGTAATTACACATTTTCAGCGTTTTAACCAAAAGAATTAAAAAGGCCGTTTTTTTCTATTCTATCTCTGCAAGACTACAAATGTTTAAAAATGTTTAATTTTTTATCTAAACATTCATTTAATTCACAAAATTTTAGATATTTTAGTTTATATATAAATAAGTTAATTCTTTTAATTATTTTTAAATCTACTAATATAACGAGCTATTAAGTATCGTTTTCTCGCGCTTAATAATTATGCCACTGAGTAAGGGACTGAGAATAAAAAGCGAGTAAAAAAATATAATCAGCCTTGGTGCGAAAACTGACGGTAGTGGGACATGTAACGTGGTTTCACACATGCTATTGAGTAGGAAGACATACGGGTCCATATACTCCAGGTAAAAATTATGAAATAGGCTCCTGTAACCAAACGGGTTGCTCTATTATTCCTTTACATCATGCAATACAGTAGAATATGTACACTAATCAGAGACCCGGATCGAAAAGATGTTTCAGTTCGTTCTTGACCACTAAAGAAAACCGAAACCGTTACGGTCTTTTTCGGTTATAGTTACTCGCGTGGAGGGGAAGAGGTTTAAAATATTTTTTTTTCTACATTAATTGTATGTGCGTGCGTGTGCGTGTGTGTGGAGAAAAAAATAAAGAAATATTATTTGTTGTCAAAATAAAATAATAATAAATGTAGAAAAATTTATATGTTTTTATAATAAAAAATAAGAAAAAAATAATACCCAAAGTATTCAAATAATAAAACTCTTTTGTGTATGTGTGCACGAGTTAAAATCGTCGCAATTGCGACGATGATGTGAATTCGATTAGTTTCTCACCTAAGTAATTTTTTCTTCATTTTCCGGAAAAATAATTTTTTTTTTTTCTCTCTTGGTCGATGAAAAATTGGTATTCTTTCTCTTCGGGGGGGAAAAAAAACTGAAGCAACAACGTAAATAGATAAAATAATAAAAATAATAAAAAAATATATATATAAATATATAAATTAAGGACCGGCAAAAAAAAACCGGGGAAAAAAAAACTTAAAATAATTTTATTGGTTCGGTTATGATCGGTGTTATAAACTTTGTAGTAATTGATACTATTTACGGTTTCAGTTCAGCTAAAAAAAAGGTTATGGGACAGTTTTCGGTTTCGATTCCGGTTCTGTCCGGGTCCCTGACACTAATGCACATATAAATCTTTTGATTGTGCCTTGTAGAAATATGTCAGTGCCATTTATAATTAGATCGTTCGAATATTAACGACATACTCATAAATTTGTCGTTTAACAAATAATCTATTCGTTTTATCTGAATACAATGGCAGATTAAAATTCTAATTACAATAAGTACTAGTTACATATATACTATCAACATTTTTAGTCATTGATAATTAAATAATAATATTTTTATTTAATCATCACATTATCTTTTCATCCAAAATATTCGTTGAACAAAAAATTTAGAATTTCCATTAATATCCGGACAACCTTGTATATCCATAGAATTAAACTCCTTTCTGTCAATACGTGATTTAATAATAGAATCATCTAACTACAAATAGTAGAACAAAAGAAAGAAGTCAGTTCTCACACCTTTCATTTGACATGTGATCTAGTAATAGAATCATCTAACTACAAATAATAGAACAAAAGAAAGAAGTCAGTTCTTAGGTCTTACACCTTTTATAATATTTGACAAATATATCCCGTAAGAAACAAAATTTCTATATATAATATTTTACTACTCATCCTAATATGTGAAGATTAGTTTACTATTATTTATTTACAATATACTTAAAATATTAAGGTAATGAAGAAAAGAGCATGATTCTAGTTTCAAACCACAAATATACTCACTTAATTGTTTTCTTTAATGTTCCTGATGCCACATCGCTAGTACCAACTTCAAGTTGATGCGAATCATATCTAATGAGCAACATATCCTGATGAACAAAAAATAAAAAGGATAACATACATTAATTATAGTATGACATTTAAATCAAAATTATTCGTCACAGCCTGCCAGTAGATATAAGAAATTGCAGCAGATTGACATCAAGTGCATTTGCATTGAGTTCGCTTATGTTATGCTGGCAGAGCTAAGACATGATGCAATATTGATGACATAAACCGAGTAAGATTCATCAAAGGTAAAGTGAGAAACTTTGCTACATTTCTGCCAACATTCTATCAACAGCATTACATATGACAAACTCTGCATCAAATTTCTAGCTTTTCTGCCAACAAAATTTCCAGAAAACAATTTACGAAATCTGTTCTCGAGAAAGACAGAAAATGTTTTTGATTGTTTGAGGATTTATATATGAAGCGAGCATCAAATCACAAATAATATATAACTTACAGCATCAGCTATACGAGCAGCAAGAGCCATTTGCCTGCATAATGTCTGTAGATAATTCGTTTTGTTTACTTCCTCGTCAGTAATTATAAACGAAAAGAATTTTTCCTTCTGATCCTGAGTGCTTCGTACCACAAGTGCAAATACTTTATGACATTCTGAAAAAATCGCACGATTAGCTAGAATTTTTATGAAAAGTGCGTTTTACATATACGTAGCAATATTTACGTACCGTCAGTTTCTCGTATATCGACGACTTTTTTGATAGTACTTAATGACAACATTTTGATATGCTTATATTTTAATTTATTTGATTTATTTGATTGCAAACCATTTATAGTATTAGGACTCTTTACCGAGTTAAAAGCTTTCGATCTTTTCTTGCATACTTCGAGAGTATCGGTAAACAGAAACAATACTAAATGATCCCCTCGTCCACTAAGACCTTCCGTAACTTCCATTACATCACATTTACTGATAAATGACCTATTCGAGGAAACTAAATTCGCCGGGCAATTATCAATCTCTTCAAAGACTTTAAACATTGCGACCTGCCGTTCCGTTTTCCTTTTGTCCTCGTTTATATACGTTATTGCTTTCTTAATACAGCTAATAGAAGCTTCGAGCGCGCTATAGTCTGGATTACTTTTGTCCGTGTGCTTAAGAATATCTGTATAGGAAATAAAAGCATTTTTTTTGCTAGCGTCCAAAAATTTATACAAACAAAAGCAAATCATTAACATTGTTTGAAAGTAATTAATCTTACCGCTTAATAATAAACTAATACTGGGTAACCTTTGTATTGGTTTAATTAACAGCTCCTCTAAGCTTTGTCTACCGCACTCCGGCATTGTCTGGCAATTTTTTAAAAAGGCGTGGAATCTTGGCTTAGTTTGATCACATTCTTTCAACATTTGCTTTGTATTCTCGAAAAAGTTAACATATGGAGAATACGCTTTAACTAAATCTGGTTCAAACTTTAGAAATATTTCGCCAATACTGATATCCTCTGTCCAGTGAGAAGCACTACAATGTAATGCCTCCAACAATTGTTTGTGAATATCATAAATGGGTGGGAAATTATTAAATATAATTTTTACTTCTGTACTATTTAGCAACTCTTTCCCACTTTTGCCTATGAGATTTTCCAGTGGCAATTTGAATAACTGTAACCGTAAAATGTATATAAATCGTTAAAAATTATTAAAAAATATGAAACATTTAACGCATAGTAAATACTCACCGTCATAATTGTTTTGAGGATACCGACGTAATTGCCCTCCGTCTCTACTAGTTCAAGAAAAACTTTATGTCGTTGCGACAAGTTTTCTTGAACATAAGTAATAATCGGCAAATGTTCTGTAACAATATCAATCTGAATTAGAAATAAATAATTTTTATACAATCTTTCCTTTCATCTTACGAGTTCAATGATCAAGTAAAAGCATGTACTGTTTTAAGCATTAATTTTTGTAATAATCTGACATTAAACTTTTTATATGTGTTATGCTAAGCATTCTTGTTTTGTTTTTTAAGAAAAAAAAACGAGAATTTAATTAATACAAAAATATATCAGAACTTGTTGCCATATTTGTTCCATTTAATGAACTAAAGAAAAGGAAAAGACTGAATACAGACTGTGATTTATTAATATCAAAGTGTACTTTTGTTAACTTTATTACAAGCGTTAATTGACATATATATTTAAAATGTTATTACGATATTATATTTTATACAAAATCAAATATGTGTAAAATTATAAAAAGTAACATTAGATACATACCGTCCAGCAACTGTTTATCCGGACTTGTTGTGCAGTCCAGAAAGCTTCCACTGACACTGGTGGCTGGGGAATCCGCTCCGTTTTGTAATAAATTAGATAATGGACCATCTAACCAACAGGGGTGCTTTGCCAATGTCACATTCTGCGGTACGAGCTGTTGACTGTCTCGTCTACCCGTCGCAGTAGGGGACAGAACTTTTTCTAGATACTAAACAACATACAATTTTAGATACCACACAAACAGTAATTAGAATATTTAAAGAATTTATTATTATAAACTTACATGTTCGAATAGATACTCTTTCTCATCAGCGGCTGCCTCATTTTGTACAGATGTCCAAAACCATCCAGTTTTGACTATGAAAGCAGACACTGAAACTAAATTTGGACGAACATTTACGCTGGACTCATCTACGACCTGTAATAAAAAAATTTCGATTTTATTAAGGATGCCTATGTATGTAACTGACCTCAGTCTCTACTAATTCATGAAAAACTTTATGACGTCACGATAAGTTTTTTTTTTTATCTATCGGTAAATATTCTGTATCAACAGCTTCCACCTCAGGAATATCTGATAGTTAACAAATATAATAAAACATCGACATTATTATATTTCATTATAGTGAACCATTTATAGTCATGTTATTTACCACTTTTCCTCTTATGCGATCTCCCATTATTTCATATTTGTGTAACCAGGAATAGAGTTAGTGAGAAATATACTTTCAAAAGTGATAAATAATACTGACTATTATAATTTTCATTATATCACAGTAAACAACAGAATCACAGGACAATTACATAATTACACACAATTTTATACAATACTTCTATAGCACGATACACATACTAAATTCTCAAAAGACAATATCATATAATTAATGTAATCTCTCTTTAGTCGTTTTGCTCGATTTTGAATCTCGTGACCTCTTCTGCATGTATCTGTGGATCAGATATGTAGGACCTACAATTTAACGCCGATTCCGAACGGCTATAGAGGGGTATTCATGACGAGATACTCAGTGGTTAACTCTTCCTTTCGAGAAGATGGCGATCAAATAAAAACAGTTTTTATTGTTGGATTGACCCGGATCTTTGGTACATAAACCAGCGCACAACTCTCTGTCATGATCGACTACCACATCTCACCACCACCACCACCATCATGTATATACCATATACATTAATATTTTAATATTTTTAAACAAATATAAATTCTAGATAAATATACAGGACGTTCACATAGAAACGAGCAAATTGTCTGTGTTACCAAGATGAATGTTTAACCCATGTATTATACTAGTACCATCTTTTGCTCATCCGCTTCTCCTTAACATTACGTATAACTAAAGCCACGTAAAATTATTTTACTTCACATGAAAAATTACCAAACCCCGTAACATTAAAAAAAAAGAAAGAAAGAAAGTACCGTGAGTAATGATTTATCCTTCACTGCCTTCAAATCTGTGCACTCAGTTTTCATGTCATGTGATGCAGATGATACATTGTTACTTTTGCCATCAAATATAGAAGTGTTTCGTAAGCTGTGTTTACTATTTGAAATTTTTGTAGGCACTGGGAAAGATTTGGATAAAAATGTGTATTTCTTTTTAAAAAGGTTTTTCTCGGGTGGACAATAGTATGAACTGATGGAAGTATCTTGCTTATTGTCAGAAAATATTGGACAGAAAGAAAAGTGGCTGATCTTTGAGAAAAAAGATGTATTAGATTTAGACAAATGCTTATTCCTTTCATCTAATGCCTTGTGTAAAAATGTGTCGCTATACTGTTCCTCGTTACGCTTTAATATATTCGGATACGAGAGCGTCTTTGTGAACTTATACTTTTCAAGCGTCGCCATTTTATGAACAAATGTGCAGGAATTAGTTTTTCTCCATTTTATATATCGTTTGGGAATTATTTTACTTTTCGATGTATTATTCTGCACGTAATGAACATTTTTACGATATTTTAAAGATAATGCATTATTGCTCGTTGGTGATATACAAAGATTAGATTCGTTATTTTTTTCATAAGATGGCGACGATTTATAATCATTTGATTTATCTGGAAAGTTTAACATAGTTTCACAAAGAGATACTTCGTTATCGAACAAAGAGCTTTCAGAAATACAGAATTTAACGTTCTTTTTGTTTATCATTGTCGACGTTGTTGGAATCGAATATTTATTCGACATAAAAACCGCAGAAGAACTAGATGATCTGGTCGTGTCTACGCCAGAATCACTTTGTTCCGTGAAAGAATGGAATAAGTTCTCAGATTTAATAATTGAATTTTGCAAATTAAAGCAGTTATCATTCATACTAATAGCAGAATCTACACTGACATTATATATAGAAACAAGATCGTTCCACTGGTCACTATGTTCTATATCGTTTGTACGTGAGATTAACGAATTGATTTTCGAGGAATAACTAGATATATTGCTATGATCAAATTTTGTTGTATTAAAAATCGTGTTCAAATAAGGATTATAGAAAGAAGAGGAAATTGGTTTAATATACGTTAAGGAAAGTGGACTATTGGATGTATTTTTAAGATATAAGTCCACATCGTTGGCTCTCTTGTGGAAAAGACCGGGTATATCTATCACCTAAAGCATGTGTATTTATGTAATATATAAGCTGTGTGATGTAACGTCGTGTGAACATATTTATATATAGAAAAGAATTTATGAATAATGTGAAAATTGTATCGTTTACTTACAACATGAGTGCAGCACGGATCGTCAATCTCAGTGGGTTCGCCACCCTGTTGCTCCAGAATCTCACACATATGTCTCTTCTCGTCGTCAGGAAAACCAGAGAAACATATTTTTGCACCATAAAATGGCTTCAGCTTATAAGCTGCTATCTGCAATTAGAATTAAATGTTTTTAAGAAAAAGGAAATTATCACGTTATTATTAGAGCCCGAATGAGAACACTTCGCTGCTTCGCTATCGCGCTAAGCGCTCCGAGATAACAACAGAGAGACAGAGAATGCAACGCAGATTCTGCATTACGATTGTTTGTTCACATACATACACACGCATATTTTCTCTATCTCTTTACTGCTATTTTCAGTGGTACTCAACAAACGACGTGCCGTGTTAGCGGCTTGAATTTATCAGAATTATACGTGCTAAACTTAACAAAATAATTATAAATATTACAAACTAATGTTATAATTATTTTATTCAATGAATTTTTTTCGCACATGAAACAAAGCCGTATTTTGGAATTACTTTCCTATATGATAACGCTCACCAAATTCTCGTCGTTCGCGTACTTGGAGATATCATCTTTAGCATTCCACAATGCTATCACCCAGTCTATCGACATGATAGGCAATCCAAATGTGTCAGCATATCTATACTTCTCTCCGCTGCAATGATTTGCAATAAGATGCGTCACTTTAATACCCATCTCCTTTCGGATGCTACCTCCCATATTAAGAATCATATTAGCTAACTTGCGCTGTTGAGAAATATATTATGTTACAAAAAAAAATATGAAATACACGTAAATCAATAGTATATCACAAAAATCATAAATAATGGACTGACCAGTTCATCCTCTCTAGACCGAAAGCCGCTAAACACCACAATTGTGCCTACCATAGCTTGCGTGTACATTGGTCTTTTAATACTGGGCAGAGGTTCTTTCTTCTCTGCCAGTTGTAGCAAAGCTGTAGGTCCCAGTACTCTAAAAGAAAAACGTAAGTCACGCGAATAACCTCTGCAACTTTTTTTTCTATATCAAAATTATATGCACAACCGTTTTATTTATTCTCGATATTAAAACTAATGAGTAAAACGAAAAATTGGGCTATGATAGTAAAACGCGATTTAATACAAACTATAAATCATACGTTTCGGATCTACTTTGTCATCTTCAGCGTTCCGGTGATAAATAAATTAAATCTTCTCAAGCTCTCCGAAAAGTATAACATGAGTATTTAAAAATTGAATGTGACAAAGCCAATGCAAATTTCGAGAGAAAAAAATCAGAAAAATTCCAACATTGTATTAAATTATTAAATAAATATTACACAACGCAAGTTCGCGTATAAATAACCGTGTTTTACACATTATTAAAAGTATAATGCACCATTATGTACAAACCTATGAGCACTCTTGCATAAAGCATCATATTCGGACCCTTCAAATTGTTTGAGTATGAAATAAGTATTGTAAGTAGTGTCCTCAACATGTTCCGTGCCGGTTTCAGACTTAAGTACAGGCACTTTGAATTGCTGAGCAGCAGCATTAAGCGCAGGATCATTGCAGGTTGCACCAACCAAGCATATCCTCTTCTTACGTGGTATTATTAAAGCTGATAAACAAATAAATTGCCTCGTTATCAAACTTTTTATCATTCGCGTGGCTTACGATGATCGTACATTGATTAAATTGTCAGAGGTATTAAGTTTGTTAAAGAGAACTTCCAACAGGCCAAGAAATACGTTTTAAACATTTCATTCTATAGCTTAACATTTAAAAATATGCAAAAATAATATATTATTTTACGAATACTATTTAAGTACGGTAATAATAATTGCAAAACAACGCTATTTGATCGAGAAGCGAGTAAGGGCGATAATTAGTTTATTTCTCGGTGATTAGGAATTTTTTATTCACACACGTGGGCCCGCATATTTTCGTTCGCCGATAAATCACTACGAATACCGGCCGTAAATTTCGACAGGCTATACAGCAGAAAGATTTGTTAGAAAACGCTATTTTTAGTCGTGTCAGAGCCGTTCTCCTGTAAAATTTAAACACTGTTATACAAAGTACACAGGCACTATCTCGTATCATAGGCAACGGGAAGTCGCGTATATACGTGTTAACGTATACATCTGTGCGCGTACGCACCATTCACGTGCTCGGCGTAAGATAATTAAACTCGCGAAAAGCCCGAAGGACAGAAAGAGAGGGACGGATACGCGCGAGAGAGAGAGAGAAAGAGAGAGAGATAGAAACAGAGGCCCGAGAGAGGGAGATAACCAGAGGCAGAAAACGGGGGACGGAGGACGGTCACGAATTATTGCGAGAGAAACAGCATTGTAATTCCCGAGGAGTATCCCGAGGCCTGAGGACACTCCTCTGAAATGTAATTTATTTTTTCAAGACTCCAACGGACAAGGGTTACAAAAGACTCTTTCTTTCTCTCCCCCTCCCGCGTCGTCCTCTTCTTTTTTCGGAGAAAAACAATGCCCGTTTGCCTGTTCGGCTCATTCCAGAAAGCTCGAAGGGTACCGTGACATTGCGCTTGGCTACCTGGCGAGGCGAACCGAGAATGAATTTCGCAAAGTTCGAAAGCGAAGAGAACGCGACACGGATCGGTCCGTTGGACAAGCGTGTATACAAGCCGGGCTTCTTCCGCTTTCACGAGGTTACCCCGTGAGCCGGGGTTCTCTCCGCTCTCGGAATGCCGAGAGATCGTCGCCGACGCGAAGTCGAGGATTTTTTAAATCGCGTGGAGATGCTCGCAGGACGGATGAGCGACGGGTGAGAAGAGCGGGCCCCGAAATCTCGGCGGCGAAAACGACGTCACCGTCCTCTCTCTCTCTTTCTCCGCTTTGACGGAGCGCCGCGGACGATTTAAGATTGACAGATCCGCGCTGCTTACTTTTGGTCGCCTCCGCACTATTTATATCGCCGATACTGCCGTGGACGCTACGCTCTTCCATCTTGGCCCCTCCGCGAAAAGGAAAAAAAAACGTTACAACATCGGCCCGAGTCTCACTCCTCCCGTGTATACGCGCAGATCTTGCCGAGCGTGTCCTCCCGTCTCCGACGTGCTACGACACTCGTCCCGGTCCCGGTCGTTGATCATTTAAAGCGCCGTCGCGCAGGCGACGAGCCGCCGCCGAGTCCACCGTACCACCCTCGTGTTCAACATGAACCTCACTCGCGCCGAACCGCGCACTTTCGCACTCCCGACGCTTCACGGCTGCTCGCGCTCACGTATCCCCCGAGTCCGGAAAACGGGATTTTCGCCTTTCCCGAAAATCGCACAGGCGCAACCCAGGCGGCGTCGACGACATCGACCAACAGCGCTGGGCAAGGCACGAACCGCCGCACGATTTGTGTGGCCTCGTCCTTCTTCCCTCCGCCGCACCGCGCGTACCGCGTACGTCCCGTGTGTGTTGTTCCCAACCCCACCACCGTGGCCGTTTTCGTTGAGATCTTGCCGAAACTCGCGTCGTCTCTTTCTCGCGCGCGCGCTACTCCACTCGCGCCTGCGCGCAGTCTTCCGTTTCCTCGATTTCCTGAGTTCCCTCCTCCCCGGCTAACGGCGAGACTCGATGTCTCGGCGCGAGTAGGGTCTGGGTTCTTTGTGATAATAATGATATAATTGCATTTTGAATCATCCCTTTGCTTTCTGCATTTTAAAGCAAAATAGGCGATTGGTTGTCGGAGAGAAAAGGAGGGAATGTAAAAACGGAGAACGAAGTTAGGATAGAGTTCCTAAAGTCAGAATTTGAATACCAATTCGTCATTTGCGGGCCAATTATGAAACGTTTTTCAAAAATGTTGGAGTCAATTTATTAATAAAAAATATATTTATTTCAATAATTTACATGTATAAAATTCAAACTCTTTTGAAGAACTCTAATTTATGTCTCAAACAGTGGCTAAATTTTCACCTTCGACCGTGAAAGCTAGGGAGTTTTATGTATGTAAGTATATGTACAGAGAGGTTTTCTCTCTGGCGGGACTCAATTGACTACGGCTGCGGTCAACGTGACGCTACAAATGCTTTGGAGCGTTCTTCTTCTTCTTCTTCTTCTTTCTTCATTAAAAGAAAAGAGAAGAGGAATGCTTCGAAGCATTTGTAGCGTCACGTTGACCGTAGCCTACGTCGTCAATTGATTTGAAATAAAAATATCTGATTGGTTGGTTCAGGGGAAAACTCCAGGCATCGGGGGCTGTGAGTGGCTGTGATCAATCACTGTGGTCAAACGACGGGACGGTCCCTTCTGCTTACCAGCGCGAATTCTGATTGTCTTCTGGCTTTCCTGCTTTCTGCTATTCTGCCAAGGTGTGAAGTTTTCCGAAGAGCGTGGTTCTCGAACGCAGCCCTGCTGAACGCGTCCATTATTTCATATGCTCAAAACGTGCGCGATCTAGGTATTCGCGACCAGTGTTGCGAATCGCGTCCGGTTTTTCGAGCATGCGCGGCGAATACAATAAAGTGAATGAAACACAATACGAAAAAAGGATGCACCGTTGATCGTACATACATAAAAAATTTTAAATTTAAGAAAATAATGAAAAATATTTATGTATAGATATATGTATACATAATCACATACATATAAATATAGGAAGTTTAATAATCTGTATTTAATAATAAAATTAAAGGTACACTGAAAGAGGAAAGAATGCTGAAATAATTTTAAATAAAACACATGATTCAAAATAAAATATTTTATTTGGCAGAAATATTAAGAATGCCAATATAGCTTTATTTTCTACAGGATGAGGAGCTAACCCATCTTTTAAAAATATTTTTATCTAGCCAGGCACTTAAAAATTCTCCGATTCTACGTTAATTCTTAATAGCTCTTTTACCTCTTAATAGCTCTTTTACAATAGATTCCATTGCGCATAAATATAAATAATTTGTATCTAACTTATTCTAAGCAAACAAGATGCATTATTTAAAATTCTAAGAAGAACAATTTCGAGAATTCAGAATTTTTATTAGGTGCATTATTTAAAACTCTAAGGACAATTTCGAGAATTCAGAATTTTAATTCATGAATATTAAGTCTGAAGAGAATATAATCGGGAGTATCAGGAACATATGATATTCAGAATATATGTATTACAATATTCTAAATAATCTAAATGCCTGATTTTCCAAATATTCATTTATTTGCAATACAAAATACAACAAAATTTTCCATTGTATGAGCCTAAAAGTATCTGTTTTGTACGTCTTGGTATTTACACAAAATATCCAAGTTACGTGGTTAAAGTAAAATTTAACTCGTAATATTAACTGCACTTGTTTGAATCAGATTATAATTGAATTTGCATATCCAAAGATAAAAGATAAATTATTTATGCAATTAACTAACATTGTTTTATAAAAACATTTCTGTACAAAATTAATCATAAAATAATAGTACATATTATTATCTTACATTAAATACAATTTTAGTGAATATTTCGTGCTCTCGAAATTATGGATACATATGTTTATCTTCAATTTTTAACTATGAGAAAGTATCAAATTAAAGATAAATAATGAATACATCATTAAGTAACATAGGAACTAAAATACGGTGTAACAGTATCTCAAAAACAATAACGTTAAAAAAACATTGAGTAGTACATGGCTCAGATAATCTACATGTATCACCTCTATTATCCTTTTTACGATCTATTTAATAAAATCTGCAAAAACACGCTAAACTCTCACATCACGACAGGCGATTTTGTTTAATGTATACTGCTAGCTAAATACCATAATATACAAAATCCGTAAAGCATAGCATCAGCAGTTCATGTAGTTGTATGAAAATACATCTAAACTTTTAAGGTAATAAATAAAAATTGCACGTTTGTTTTGGTCAGAGAGTATATATGCCTTTTTAATGTAATTAGTTATCATTTGGAGTGTAGATGTTCTTCTTCATCATCACTATAATCATCACTTAAATAATGATTATTTTGTGAAAACTCAAAGCGTCCCGTTTTCTTTGGTGGTGGACTGCAAGATGAAATACATAAAATAATTTCATACGTAGTTATACATACATACTCAGATACGCATGAGAGATGTTTCATAGAGAGAGTATATTCAAAAACCGTACCTTGTCTGGTCTTCATCGTTGTGGCTGCTGTTACTACTGCTTGGGCTGCTATCCCTTTTCGGACTTGCCGGTGGTGATAACGCTTGCATTAAACGACCTTTACTCTCATTCCAAATTGTTGACTGCAAATATAAATAAAAAAATTCCAATCCAAAATCTACAGAAAATAAATTTTGAAATTCTCTAACTTTTATTTAATTTACGTTTTGCAGACGATAATGGAAAATTTTCCCCGTGACTAATAATCTTAAGATTCCTGAACTACTTCTATCCTTGTTTAATGAGATTAGAAGCAAGAAACGTTGAGAATGTACAGCTGTTTATTAACTGTCAAGGGAAAGGGATAGACCTCGGAGTATTTTCAAAGTGTGCTGAAGTGGTATCTTATGCTTGCGTATCTTTTTATTTGGGAATTGCACGCAAGAATTCTCAGCGTTTCTCGCTTCTGACGTCATCAAATAAAGAGTGGCGAGTACCAGGAGCTTTAAATTTTAACATTTACGAGCAATGATTACAAGAGAGTTTATATTATTAAAAGCAACATAAATTTGGAAGTTTGGTTAACACAATATAAACCTGAATGCAAATTCAGGCCAACATAAAATAAATAAGTATTAATAAAAAGAATGCAGTTCAGAGAGAAAAGGGCGATTAAATGAAATAAATAATTCTGAATAAAAATACTGAATATATATTTTAATTATTTTGGTTAATATTGCAAGAGAGGAAAACAGGGAAAACGAAACGAAAAATGGACGCAAGAGCGCCTCAAAAGTGCTTCCTTGTAATAATACGTAGAAAGGACTTGTAAAGTGCACAAGTTTTAAATACATTTGACCATAAATGTTAGATATATGATATTTAAAAAACTTAAAAAAGTATAAGTACTTTTTAGAATAAGAACATTTATGGAAATTGTGAGCAAAATTCAAAATTCTAGGCTCCTTTATATATTTCCCTGATTTTTCTCGGTTTTCCTAGTTTTTCAGGTCTGTGGAAACCAATATATCTTCATACAATTCACTTTTTCTAGTTAGAGCATATTTAAAAGCATATTGAAAGTGCCCATATGTACGCACATGTACATATGAACGTATACATACCAATCTGCCTTCTCTTCCGAACAGCAAGAGGAAAGCATCGATAAAATCTCGAGATTTCTCTTCCCATTTGCTTATCATATCCATTCGTTTCTCGCCAATATTTTCCATTACTCGTTTCCCCTTATCTTTTAGGTCATCAAACTTGTTTTGTAGGCGAAATTTTTTCTCCTGTAAGATTCGTCTCATGAGCGTATTTGTTATAACTATTTTTTACATCTACTATCTTGTATCATTCTTCCAATATAATTACAAAGTAGTATTTTCTTTTTAATAATGTTTGTAACAATGTAAATGTGACAAACAAATATTACATAATAATTGATAATCACTTACATTGAGAAAAGACACATTAAGTTCCTTTGCGCTGTAGCCTCGTGCGAGATTTCTTCTGACGTATATGTCATAATCTTTTACTATCCTCGCAACTATATCCGACGTGGAAACACCTTCCGTTCTCTGTGTGGCTACAAACATGCCTTTAGCTTTCAATATAGCATAAACGTCCTCTCCATCATCCGTCATGTATGGTATATCATCATGAGCAACAAAGTCAATCTGTAAACATAGTTCATGTAATTTCTATATAAAATAAAATGCGCATTTTATTACACAAATTTAAAGGCATACAAATATGAACGTACCTTGTGCTTTTTTATAAATTCATCATCAAGCTCCCAAGGTGCATCTCGAACAACTTCATCTACGTATCTACAATGTTTAACAGCATCGTATCTTTCTAGGTCTGTCATTACAGTCCTTCCTTTTTTGCTATGTGTCAAATCATCGTTACAGACTGTAAAATAAAATTATGGAGTTGACATACTATAAGTATATTTATATTTTATTTTAATAGTAGAATAGTCGATGTAAAATAAATATTTTATGATTACAAGAAACATTTAAGATATAAGCATTAAATAACAAAGTTTTCTTAAGCAATTTTGCATAATTACCTCCAACAATAAGATAAACATTTGGAAAAATATTCTTTGCTTGTAAAAGTTGCCGTGCATGTCCTTGGTGAAAGAGATCATAAATACCATCGGCATAAACTCTAATTTTCCTAGGAACTAAAAAAGGATTATTTAAGTGATATATAGAAATAGGAAAATAAAATAATATTTAATATTTTTAATAAGGATCACGTTAAAACGTACCTTTACCACTTCTTGCTTGTTTTAAAGTAATTCGCGTGTTATAATCGCATGCATTTCTCTCCGCGATAGCATCTGGATCATCGCTGAAAGGTGCTTCTTTACAGATTGACTAGAATAAATAACAAGAGAATACATTAATGAGATGATAAATAATAATCCATATAAAAAAAAAAATTAGACTGTTGATATTTAAAGTATGCAAGTAATCACGTATATGTAATGTTAAAAAAAAATTCTTTTTCACGTTCTTAAATTTATATAGTCAGGACATATAATTAACGTGACACAATTTAAATTTTTATTTTAGGATTACACTATACTTATCATTATTTCTTCAATTTGTCATGTTATATAATAAATAACATTACTCTTATCTTTTGAATACATTATACGAAATAAAGAAAGAAATAAAGCAAGTATACTAAAAAAAGGTAAAAACTTACTAGAGATCTTTCCTGACAAACAGAAACTTGACCATTACAATCCTTCAAAAACGTTAAACCCGCACTGCTACTTTCGTTGTAATTCTGTTGGGATCCCCAAGTCATTGTTCTTTTAATACAATTCAGTTATATATATTTATAATAGAGATGTGATTTTTATTTTTCTAGCTCAAATATTGTAATTAGTATTTTATATTAAAAGCACTTGATAATTTAAAAATAAAGACCCTGCAGACCGCATTTAACCACTTTCAGATATTACATAACTACCGCATATATATATAAATAAAAAGTCGGATTGTACTCAATATGCTTAAATTCAATATATGCCAGGGTATGCTTCAATAGAAAGTTACTGGGCAAGACTAGCAGGCAATAAAGCATTTCCTCAGCTTTTATCACTATTGGATATGCCAATCTGGAATCACGCCAGACTTATTATCAGTTAAAAAGCAATATTACGTATTATCTGTAGACAACACTTTCCACGTTACAGATTAGCCCCTCCTCAGTATTGTATTTAATAACAGTAGACCCAACATACCCAGAGTTTATAAACGTAACACGTGTATTGCAAGTTACATATTTTTTAACGTTGTAGTCTTAACAAAACTGAATAATCAAATGAGATAAATATGTACATACGTGTACGTTAATGTATGCACGACATAAATATACATGTGTGCATGTTGAAAAGGTCATTTGTGTTACATTCATAAGTAGCGAAAATAGATCTCTTGGGAAATACGTGAGTCTTGCGTAAAATGCCTTGCCACGTGCCTACGTTTCCACGCCGAACCGATAGCGCCGACTTTTGCGTTTATTTGTTTGCACCGAGATTCCCTATCAATGATATTTGATATTTGTTCTTTTTCGAAGACCTTCCCGAACTGATGCACGTTAATGCAATAAATTGGAGTTGGACAAGTATATTTCGTTTCGCTCTAATTCTAATTTATTATTTATCGCACCAATGTGTGCAGCAGTTGAGGAAGTTCTTCATAAAGAAACAAACGGAATGCTTACAGGGTGAACCGGAGAGTCTTCCCTGGAGCAGGACGCTTTTTCTCCATTAACGCTGTTCTGATGGGACGCAGTAGTCAGCATAGTTTCCTCCCTGGTGCGCTTCCTGGACATTTTCTTACGTTTGCAATGGTGTTGCCATGCAGCCTCGATTTAACTGCAAACGAACAAGCACTTGGTTACTCCGATTGCCCACTGGCAAATTTACGGGATTCCGCGACGCGGGATGCGGGATCTATCGAACTACCGATACACAAATGCAAGGAGGAAAAGAAAGCTTCTCGAATCGAACAATCGCGACGGTTCCGCGACGAGCGGAACGTCCTCGCTGGAGGTCGAGATCGACTCCAGGGACCAGGGTTTAAGATAGAAGAAAAATTCCAAGGGTAATCACGCTATCGCGGACGCGATAGCGAGCGCGTAATCGGCGCGGCATCCTCGCGTCGGCGGACGTGGGCCTCGGGGGAACGCGGCTCTCGGAATCCGCGATTCGCCGGTTGACGTCACGGCGGTGCCGCGCCTGCGAGCGGCATGCCACGCACGCTCGGCCCGTCGCCGTCGGCCGCACGCGCGTCCCGTTGCAGAAGGAAACATCATTCGGAGCGCGACGCGATCGTCTCAGAGAGGAAGAAGGGCAAGAAGGGTCGGTCCTTGGGTGGTGCGTCGCTCGTGCTGGGCACTTACGCGTCGGCGGTGGACCCTTTTCGCGTAGACCCCGTTCGGCTATGGAAAAGAAAGGTTGGAAAGACGCTTCCACGTCGGCGATTCTCCTCGGCGCCCGGATGAGCGCGGTCGCGATCGAACGATTATAACGGAGTACGGACTACTGCGCGACGGAACTCGCGACGCAAACGCAACTTCGGTGGAAGCGTCCGCAACGTGTTCGTTGTTCGTGCGCGAGTCGCCTCGACAGCTGACCCAGCAGACGCTCGCCGCGATAGGTCTGCTGAATGGTCTGATTCCTTGCGTAGCTGCGCCCCTCGCACCTACTCATCTTCCCTCCTTCTCTCGCCCGTCGCTCTCGCCCGTACATCCGTCTCGTTTCGGGTGCGGGAAGAGTGCAACCTCTTTCGGGAGCCCTATAGGTCTAGAGACTAACGGCTTACGCGGGACGAATGACGAAAGTTGACGCGCGTCGTTGTTTGGAGTCGCTGAAACGGGTATTCGTATTTTGTATCGCGTGAAACATGTGCGCGAAGAAAAAAGTAACTGACCAATCGCACGTTCAACGAGCAGGGCACGCCGCGTCGCCGCGCTTGACGATTGGTGGATCTGAACTCGTGAACGGAGCGTTAGCTCCGTAGTCCGTTCTCCGTTTGGTAGAAGATTGACAAAACGGAAAATTTCCTTGGTTTTGATTATCATTCCATTAGTGAGTCAATCCGGGAAAATTGCGTGTTTATATACTGTTTATTATAACCCTTATAGAAATTTAATACTGTAAGTGATTTTTTGGCTAGTAATTAATCACTTAAAAACACTATTAAAAGCACTGTTAATAGTGCTTTTAATAGTGCTGTTAATAGTGCTTTTAATAGTGCTTTTAAATGATTAATCACTAGCCAAAAAATCACTTACAGTATTAAATTTCTATAAGGGAAGAAAGTATAGCATAGCTGGTCTATGTTATAAGTTAAATTTTCAAACTGGAGTAGAATGCATGGGTTGAACTGAATAAAAAAGTCCTCTTTTGCGATTATGGCGACAAGTAATTAATTATTAATTAGTAAAGATATGCGGGTCAGCGTGCGTTTGCGCAATTTGGCGAGGAGACAGCTCAGCGTTTAACATTTTGCTACGCGCGTGGCGAGTTGCGAGGCATTGCGACTTGGGAGGAGCGCTGTGTAAATAACAACGGCTATACTGAGCAACATTATTTGTGTATAGCTGTGTTGTTTACTTGTTTATAAAGCGCTCTTCTTTTCTGCTGGGAAAACTAGTGCAACACCGGTGCACCCTAGCTGCGTGCAATTTGATTGTTCTATTGACAAATATTTGTCAAATTTTAAACATTGAAAATATGTGAACTGATTTTCACTGTGCAACAATAAAATTGCACTCATTGTCAGTGTGCCACTAATTTTCCCAGTAGAAAACGCTATATAAAAATTGTATTTGCAGTTTTTGTTAAAATGGAATTTATTTGTTTTTCAACATATCAGGATTTAAACTGTATAATTGTTAAAGGGTCCATTATTATTAGTTCTTCAGATACAATGTTTAGAAAAAGTCATATTAGAAATAGAAATAATGTTCATATAGAAATAATGAACTTTAAATCTTGTTTTCTCTAAATTTATAATAATGGAGATACAATTCCTTTCCTCTAAGGCACAGATACGTATATATTGCATAACGTCGAAATTTCTTGGTGGGTTGGATAAAATTTCGAAAGCCGTAAGTTGGGGATTCTTGCGGTAGACAATGCACAATTCGAGATTCGCTATTTTGTTAATTGCATTGACTTATATAATAGTTAACCGATGTATGAGATTATAAGTCTGGCGCCAGCTTTGTGTTATGTTATTAGATATATATAGCTTCTAGAGAGAGATAAACTGAGAGATAAACTTCCAAGAAATATCCCGATAAATAAAGTGGTGAAATAAAATCTGTCTTTCTTTCTTTCATCACGGAGATATCTATATTAAAATTAAATTTCAAACTAAACTAAATTGAATTTAATAATATACATTAAATTTAAATTGAGATTGAATTAAAATTTAATTTAGTTTAGTTCAATTCTAATGTTCTAATTTCTTCAAATTTTATTAATACGATGGACGATATTTTTCAGTTGTGATAATAAAAATAGCACAACCGCCTAAAGCGCAAGAGATTTACCGAGCGAAAAGGTTCGCGTCGCGTTCTGAATCAACATCTATTTAGCAATCATGAGATTTTATGTCCGTTTCTACCAATGCCGATTAACTTTATATCTCGGTTTAACTTACTTTTTATCCTTTTCTAATTTTAAGAATTAGAAAAAGATAAAAAGCAAGTCAAATCGAGATAAAGTCAATCCTTATTGATAGAAATGGACATTAGTATAACAATTCCTTTTCCGGGAACAGAATCCACCTAATCTCTTTCGCGCAGGATTCGCAGAACGCGATCTCATTCGCTCGGCAAAAGAAAGAAAACGCAAAGCCGAAAGTTTTTTCAAAACTTATTTGCCATGCACATATATATTATATGCGAGCTCCTCCGCGCAACGCGTGATTTTGCGCGCATTGTGCGCATAATTTGTTTCGCCGTATATATTCGCGATCGCCGCGCTTGTCGCCGGCGATCTTCCTTCCGCTTTCTCTCTACATTCTTTCGTTTACGACACGTACCGTTACATTCCATCGACATTTCGCTGAATTAGCCCCGCGCTAATTAATACCGGACGCGCCCCGTTCAGCGAACAAAGAAAGTCAACAGAAGTCAATTTCAAACGTTTCGCAAACAAAACCGCTCCCGGCAGCTCCCGGCGTCTGCGTGGTGAAACGTCAGTGCAGCCGAACGTTTCGCTCCGCTCATTTCTCTCCTCCTTTCCTCATTTCAGTAAACACCAAATTAACATGCAATTAACATGCCAGTTATAATTTCCTAATCAACAATGTAAATACCTGTATTTTATAATGCATTATTTACATTGCTGAGTAGGAAATCATACCTAGCGTGTATGATCCCAGACGGCACAATGTCTTAAAGATAAAGACGTCCTGTTACGATTTTGGATATTGTGCTGTCTGAGGCTGCGGTCCACTTGACGCTATAAATGCTTTGAAGCGTTCTTCTTCTCCTTCTTTCTTCATTGAAAGAAAGGAGAAAAAGAATGCTTCGAAGCATTTGTAGCATCAAGTGGACCGCAGCCTGAGTTGCATGTCCCTCGGTGCGCGCTGGGATCCAACGTCCAACTGTATCCTAATTGTTTCACATTTCAAGCGCAGGAAATAGGCATAACGCGGCGCAGCTACAAGGAACAGAACTGTCATCGGCATACACGTGACAATGTTGCCCCGTGAGTCACGAACGGGTCACGAAGGAACCCGCTCTCGGCTCCCACGTCGCGTTGCATCGATCACGGGCGTACGTCCACCCTCGGACGCGCGCGTGACACGTCGCCGGGTCGCCGGAAGTACGACGGCACCACACGTATACCGCGTCGTGGGAGTCCCGCGCATCACCGGGATTCTCCGACGCCCTCATCGCGCGTCGCATTATTTATTTATCTTGAAATCTCGAAGATAAGCGCGACAATGTCAGAATGCCTTACCGTGGGTCACTCCGTGACGGCCGCGCGCATTCGTCCGGGTCCGGCGGCCTTCGAAATTTGCCGGGCGTCGCGACGACGGGGAGAGCGTGGGAGCGTCGACGCGCGATATCACGCAACCGAGCCTCCGTCTATAGCCCCACCGGGGAAGGGAGAAAGATTTCCGCGATTCTATAGTCGCGCGATTAGAGAGAGGCTTATCGCTCGGGCGCACGCGCACGCGTCCGATAATCCCGGATACGCGCGACGATCCTCCCGCGATATTTCGCGCTCTTTATTTTATCGACACCTCGCCGCGCACTGCGTCCGCTTTGGCCGCTTTAACGTACGCTTTATCGTCGCGGACACGTATGAGCGCGGCGGCCGCCGCGACGGAGCACGGAGCGGCGATAGTGCGGAGCGGAGCGGGCGCTATCCGCGTCCGCGACTCTCGGGCGAGAGGGCGACGATGACGTAATATCGGATGATCGCCGGCGTCATGTGCGCGCCCGGCCGCGTTCCGCATGCCGGCCTGCACGTATACATACGTCCACGCGCGCGCGGATGTGCGTACGTATGTATGTGGAATACGGCCCCGCAAAAAGCGGAGACAAAAAAAAAAAAGAGCGGACGCGAAGCATTCTCGGAATTTTTCCGTTCGAGAGACCACCGCTCGCGATGTAAATCGGTGAATCCGAAATGAGATCTCTCGGTTTACGTTATCAAATTTAAAATATAAATGCGATAGATATACTCATGTTTTATATTGTGTAAAATAAATCTGATTGTGTGTATATGCACAAAATCATATTTTTATTTTATTTTGTATGTGTGTGTGTGGATCATCGTATTCAGTTTATTAATAATAATTATACAGGCAACCCTCGAATAATGCGATTAATTAGTTCTGTGTTATTGAAAACCGTGCAATTTAAGGTTCCAGATAAATTGGGTTTTTGGTTTCAAGGGAAATTTAAAAAAAAAAACTGTTTAAAAAAGTAAGGTTGTCACAATTTTTTATCGTGCAAGTACCGTATTATTCATTTAAGGTCACCTGATACACATAATGAGTGCGAACGTGACGGTCGTAAGTCTGTTTTAATAGCTGGCGCTGTTGTACTTTCTGCATTTGAAATGAAGTATATAATTACATAATTACAGAGGAAAGAAAGGAAAATGAGAGGCATAGAATTTCAGCCGCGAGGAGCAAACTTGAATCGGAGATCAACGGCCACGACTGGAGATGCAGCCTTCCGTATCGGAACGCCAGTCGTTGTGCTTCAGCGTTTCGCCTATTCTCTTTTAATTCTCAGCTCAATTTGCGAAGAAAAGATTCATAAAAACAATATTCGAGCATGAGCGCGAAAAATATTTAAGACAGTTTGCTGTATAAGCGTATATAAGCGCGAGATGCAAAGTATTTACCGTTACGCGAATTACTCTCAAATCAGGTTTCCTCCGTTACTTTAAAACATGTGTGCGTTTTCATTTTACGGCGGATCACCGGCCGCTTACCTCGCAAAATTGCGGGCGCATAATGCACCGTAAATTTCATCACTTCACGCGTACGAGTGAAGAAAAAGGCAGCGTATCGATTTTCCGTTAACCGCATTTTCCGGTCGTCTTTAAAACAAAATGAAATAAAATAAAAAGAAATGAAGAGTCTCAGATACATTCGAAATTTGATTTCCATTTTATTTTGATTGACGACAGCTTAATCTTTTCCCTGTTTTCACTAGCTAATTATAGATGCATATGTTAATCGGCCGTATAAAAAGTTCGATATCAGGACTGAGCTGTCCGTTCACGTTGACCTGTCTCACCCTCCCAATATATTGATATTGAAATATGAATTACTCATGTAAAATGAAACGGCAAAATGCGAGTGCTATAAATAAATGCATTTGCAATATCCCGTTATGTTGTGACATACGATGCAAGTGTTAATGCCTTGGGAAATCATACGCGCCACGCTCGTCAACCATCTACGAAAATATTTTATCGTTCGCGACAGTGTGATCGATAAAGCGACACTCCGTAAATTGATACGAATGATATGCATGATATTTTTAACTATTCCAACTTCGACGGTACGTTTGAATTGCATGCCGATAATTAATACGCATTTCTTTTGCCTCTCTTATCGGCTTTTACACGTCATGGAAACGCCTATAGGATAGTTATCGTATAGCCTTGCAATAAATTTTACTCGAAGATAATTATACTGGGCGAGATAAACGTCAAACGACGATGAGCAGTTAACTCTTATTGATTATTTAAGACGACTTAACTTTTGCAAAAATTCTACAATGTACGATGTATATTATACGTTCTATTTAACGCAAAGTTTTGCACAAAATATACATACTGGCCATTAAATTAAATTTATTAAAATTAAGATGTATATGAATGTAGGTGAAGCAAAACAAACGATTACAAAGCTGAGATTTATTTTAGCTAGTAATGATTTTAAAATAATTTCTATATAAGAATTATAATTTTTCCTTTCTTTTCACATTGATTTTTACTCTCTCTCTCTCTTTCTCTTTCTCTGTCGCAAATGTGTATCGCATAAACGTCATAAACAGTCCAGTATCGATTCTTCCGTATGTATTTGCTGCAATTATGTGCATCTTACAAGATCGTGTTGACTTTCGGTGAAATAACGAGGCAGTGCCTACCGTATATCATGGATACTTAACAATCGGATACTTCAACTCTATACGTGTTCGCGATATTTTTATATACTTTGACGTATGTACAAATAAATGTTTATTCTTTACTTTTACTCCTCTACACGTCTTAGTAAAAAAAGGTTGTTATTTACTTGGAACATTTACGGTAAGAGTAGCCGCGATGGTGTACTAGAGGTAAAACTTTTTCCATCGGTGAAATTTCGAGACAGTCGCAAGTAATCGGAGTACATATTTTATAAATAAATAGCAACAAGAACGGAGGCGGGAGCCGTTTAAATGGATTATTTCGCTCAGTCCTTTTCAACATCTCAATTCTCATCGTGTTACATCAGCCGAAGGAAACGTAATGCATTCCGTATTATCAAATCGCTTTTTTTTTTGGCATATCTTTCATATTTCTTCTTTTTATTCTCGAGTAACACATTTTGGTTTTACGATAAGAATAATGTTGTAGTAAGCATAACTCAATACGAATTAGCTGTAAGATTACAAGAAAAATTTGCAGCACTTGAAAACATAAATTTTTAATGTATCTCTATCTAAATAAGAAAAAAATTTATTCGTTATAGTCGCGGAGTCACATCTTACTGATCTCGAATCTAAAATTTTTAAAACTCTTCATTACGTTTCATTCAAAAGGCATTCGTATATAGAGCTCAACATTGCAACATTAAATTGCATCATTAAATAACATGTATCTAAATTTAATAATAAAAATACCTAAATCACAATGTCACGCGTTCACTTCATGGCTACAATGAGGCTTTCCAGTCTATCTTGCATTATCAGCTTTGTTACCTTACCGGAACGTGGGATAGCTTGAGAATGTTGACGCAATTTAGAAAGATCACAGTGACAAAATCATAATTCCTTAACGTTATACTCGCATAACAAAGCTATATGTATGTACTATGCAATTTTTACAAAGCCATTTTTTTAAAAGATGATTTAGCATCGTTCGACTCTCAATGGCAGGAGAATGTTCTCGTTTGAATGTCTGATTTAAGTCGATGTCATTATTCATAAACTTTTTTAATAAATGTTCACCAATGTAATGTAGAAAGAAAAGAGGTATATATACAACAAGTATATATATATACATATAAAATATTGGATTTAAAATATTAATTAGGGATATACAGTTTTAAATTCTGCCAATGTGAGTTCATTCATAATCGATAAAATTTCTGTCGACTTAGCTTCATTCGTAGAAGCATTATAAATCGAACAGTGACAAACCCTAATTTTACTTCAATTATTCAACAATCCCTGATAATAGAAAACTAATCAAATCTGATAATGATACAGAAATACATACTTAACAAGTATGTGGATAATAATATGTAGAATGCTTAAATATATCTGCGTGTGTATATATAACTAGGCTGGAGCAAATGTTTTATAGGTACAATATACCTATATACAATATTTGCGATTTTAATTACGATTTTTTTTTTTTTCGGGAGATTATTTAACACGAGCAATAATTTCATTTGTTACGATGTTAAAAATTCAACTTAGTGCACTGAGTGCCTCATGAAGCGCTTGTTGTTGATCTGTTGTTAACTGCATAATGATCGCCTGGAATATCGTGTCGTTTTTCTGGAAAGAAATAAAATCATTTGTCATTTATTATGTATATTTATTATATTATCCGAAAGCTTGCAACGATAAGTATAGACTTTTTTTCCCACACACCTGTATTTCTCTAACGATACTAATGATTCTAGACATAACGGGATGGTCGGTAGGCACGGCTTCTCTGAACAACGCTTCGGCAAAGAAACTTATAAGTCGCGGCAAATGCGCATTATTCGTTCCTAAAACTACTGCGTGATTTGCTTCGATCAAATCGCATAGATATCCGTATACGTGAGGGGCTTCGTCTTCATCTTCGACAACTGGCAGCCAAGTTAGCCTGTAAAGAAGCGTTTAGAGTAAAGTTTATGAATTTATATTTATTAAAAATAACAATTTCTTAAAATATCAATTTACCAGTGTGGAAGAATCTCATCGACGTTGATTGCTTTGTTATTGTATTTGAGAATTTTAGTCACTGCTGAAATAGCATTTTCAGTGGGGTTTACATTCTCTGGCGACCTAGATTCGGGATCGCTAATAACTTCCATCAGTTTTGGTAAAGCTTCTGCACACGCTTGCGCAAAGCCTTCTCCACCAAATTGGCCTAAAACTCCGCAGCCATAAGCTGCTGCCTGCCTAACTTCTGCGGACTTGTCAGAAACGTATTGAATCATGGGTCGCAAAAAGAGATCTTGATATTTTGCGCAGTCAGGTCCTCCGAATTCTATAACGTCGTCAAAGACGCATAAAGCCCATTGGTGATCCGCCCACGATCTTTCGGGACTCAGTAATTTTACGAAATGTACGCATATTTGATCAAAGTATGGGAAGAATGAAGACTTGTGAGTTGTAAATAAGGCATGCAAAATGTCAGCAATTTTGCTGAGCGTGTATACGTCCTCATTGTCTTCATCAGCAAGTTGTTCTTCAACAACCTAAACCAATAAATATAGTTAATACAGATAAATATATTTTTATAACATTCATTTAATTATTTAAAAAATTTCTGTCAAGTTTTCTAGACAACAGACTTTATAGCTTACTATACATAGATTATTACCTCATCACAAATTATTACCTCATCATAATCTTCATCTTTTCGTTTCTCCAATCTAGCAACTGCTCTTTCAAAATGTTCTTTAAGTAACTTATCTAAAAGTCGTAAAAGTTCAGTCATATGCGGTGCACTTAAGCAACCTGCGCCCAATGTCTCGATACATTTTGCTAAAGAGGACAATAATTCCAACAACACTTCCGATTCTGGTTCTGTATCGATAGCTTTCAAAAGATCTGGGCAAATATATGCCCACATGCCTTCTAGATACTGTGGACCTGTAAACATTGATATGTGCGATAAGACAGTTGACGATAGAAAAGTTATGTGGTTCTTCAATAAAAATATTAAATTATCTAATAACCTTTTATTTTAGCACAGTCGAGAAGATACGGCAAACTTGCCGCAGCTGCAGTTCTGACACCGTCGTGGAAGTAAAACTTCAACATCGGCACCATTAATCGCACCACTTCTTCCGCATAATCCGCAAAGCCTTCCTTTAATTCCCGCGCGTAACAAACCAACATCTCGCACGCAGAAGCCTTGTCCTCCAAACCAGCTGTTTTGATTCCAAAGTTTTGTTGCTCTCCTAGTGAAACAAACTGCCAATCAAGATCACCCTCAATGCCTTCCATGTCTTCATTGTCTAGTAATGCAACTTCAGGTTTCATAGCGGCTGTTCGCAATACGGGTCCCATTACTAATGGTAAGTACTGTTCAAATTGTTTCCCTATAAAAAAAATACAAGTGTTTTTAAGGAATTGTGTGATTATAAAAACTTCCTGCAGTACGATAGAACGTGGAATGTTCAAAAGTGCATAAAAAGTCTTCATTATGTAATATCTTACCAAGAATTTTACAAATCCTGGCCCAAGCAGATATAAGATAGCTGGTTTGCGGATCGTCATCAGGAAGATCACCTTCTGAATGTGTTTTGAGTAACATATCCATAACATCGCTAGCATCGGCAATAAACTGTTGAGATTAAACAATATTAATATATACAATATTAAAACAGTATATAATTGATAATTATGAGCTTTTCATTCAGAAAACTTCAAGGTATCAGAAAATTTAATCACCTTTTCTGGGCCAACAGCTAGGCCTATAAGACTGACACATTCGATAGTCTTGCCTCGTAATATTTTGTGTTCCTGCTGAGTCGCATTTTGAATAATATATTTTAAACAAGGCATTAGCCTGTCGTAATAAGTTACAAATTGCTCTTCGCATGTATCCGCAACAGAAGCAATTGTCGTGACAACCTGTATAAACAAAAAAAGAATCAATTTTACAATAAGTCCTAACTTTTCGTAAACGTTTATTTATATTTTACAATTTATTATAACTCGAGAATTTAACGTGGCTTTATGTGGAAATGGCAAACTTATAATTGGCAGATTTCGGATTTGATTCCTCATTTTAAATTCATAATCTGCATAAAGCAACAGCTCCCATGGGCGGCTGGATATAAAAAGCATAAAGCTAAGAATAACTCAACTTACCTGTTCCAGTACGAGCTTAGTTCCCTTTTCAACTAATTCGTGGAATTTAGCAGTCAGGATAGATTCAAGTTTAGCCATTATGGCATCGAGGTATGGAGTGAGAATATTTTTGGGACAATCTTCGCTAAAGTTCACAAGAGCGGCGCCAGCGTGAGCTTGAACTCTGGGATTTGCGTTATCGTCCAACACCATCAATAATCCAGGGATAACTTTATCATGAAATTTCTTTTCAAATATGGGCGAAAAGTCTGTAGACATTTGACCTACTGCGTTGCAGGCAGCGTATCTTACACGAGGATGCTAAAAAAAAAAAAAGATCCAACATTACTTAATTTATCCACAAATTTTATTTTTATATTATATTATGTTTGTGAATGGAAATATATGTTCCAAAACTATGACTACTATTACTACTAGCAGTAGTCAGCTCTCAGGAACCGCAAGGAACAAATTTTGATTTTCTGTATTACTAAAACAGTAATATTGAAAGAATTTGTATCCTGTGCTTAATTTGCCACAGTTGTATCACTAGTCATATCCAAATAAATATAACTGTCGGATTTATTTGTGGCTTAGTAAATTACATACATATAATTTGATGTAAGAAGAAATAATTTTAAACTAATAGCTGATGTCAAATAAAATTATGAAGCAAGCGTGTCTTTGTATTTACCGGATCTTGTAAATATTGTATGACTCCGTCCATTATTTGTGGTAAAAGAGCTTCCATTTGCTTGTGGCACCCTTCACCAACAGCTGAGATAGCCATAAGTGCTGCATGTCTAAATAATAGAAAATATATTTTTATATACACAATGGACAAGGATAAAGATATAAAATTTTATTATTTAACAAATATTTAAAAAACTGTATGTTTTTGTAATTATAGCAGTCATATCGTACAACTGCCAATTCTCATTTTAAACATCCAATGAGAGTCTCAGACCAACTGCCAAAACGGCAGCTGGGAAAGAGAATTATCTCATTCGTTATTCTATCACAGACGTAACGCAATTACATAAAAGTATGTAACTGCTGACTTTTCTGTGAATACGTTCATAAATATCATATATATAAATTATAACTAAATATATAAAAAATAAAGATTGTTTACCTATACTTCCAATCATTGTTATTTAACATTGTAGGGATATTTTGCACAATTTGTGGTAGCATAGTCTTCCCTCCCAGGCCACACGCCAATCTATCTAAAGCACTTTCCGCAACTACAGTGTTGCTATCGTTATCTTCCTCGATAATTTCATCAGAGAAACTCCATTTTTCATCTTCTTCCAAATCAGTCATCATCTTCAATACCAATGGTACTAAAGATACAATGTATTTTTCACCAACTTTGCGTACCATAGCTGGTGCAGTCTCTGCTAGAGTCACCAAAACTTCTAGTGCCAATTGCCTCCAAGAGTCAGGCATCTCTTCATTGGAGAATACATTCATGCACATTTGCATAACATTGTCTAATTGTCCCCTGAGGAATTTTGGCGTGGTTTCAGCAAGGTCTATCAACACTTTTATAAGAGCATCATCATCTTGCTTTTCTATAGATTGGGCGGTTACTTGTACAAGCGCTGGAACTAGTTCTGAGAAATGCTTGTGTATATTTTCCTCTTTGTCATGTAATGTTATAAACGCTCCAATTGCTCTTACTGCTTGAAACCTGACCTGTGTGACAAGAACAATTGCAATTATTACAATTACTCTTATAGAAAACTTGATAATTAAAAAAAAAATTTTTGTTTAGGACGTCAACACAAATGTAACTATTCCATATAAAATGTATGCCCCGTATCTGTCTGTAAATTAATACTTCACAAGTTACAGTCATCAGAAGGCATATATTTTTTTTGGAGAAATTATGTGACGAGTAATCTCATCTTGTCGAGACTCGCGTATCTATCTCCTGTTAGACTAAATAAAAGTACGAAAAATAAATGAGTACGCAAATTTCACATTACCTCATAATTTGTCGGGTCCAAAACAGATTGTTGTAACATTTGTTTTATAAGATCGAGATGATTTGCTTGTTGATTTCCAAATACGCCTGGGACGGATCTGCATGCACATTTAATACGCTTTACTCTCATATTCTTAATAAATACACCACTCATACAAGATAAATATAAAAAAAAAAACTCACGTAAACATACGAAGCGCGCTCTCTTTTAATGCCGGCAACGGACTATTCGCGCATTGAAATAGGAACTGAAGAAACTCCGGCCACTGATTATTACCATCTTCGTCTATTAAATTCCTGGCAACTTCGGCTGCAACGTCGCAAACTTTACGTCGGATACTTTCGGTTTGTTCGGTTTGGACTGATAGTAAAATTTGTTCTTTCAATTGGATTTGCGCCTCCGGTGGAATCTGTGAAATAATTGCATATCAAATTTATCTTTAACTGACCTTTGATTCAAACGTAGATGATTATTAAGTTAATTTCTTGATAAGAACCGTTTAAGAAACAAAGTAGCAATAATGCTAAATTGAAAAAAAGCTTATTTTAAGAAAGATATTTTATGTAGCAACTGGAAATTAAGGAAAGGAGCTTTTTTAGACTACCTTAGGATAAAAGTCCAGAAATTCTGAAGAGAATAACCGACGCAACAACACTGCGGCTATGGCCCGCATCTCTTCTGCAAGCGTGCCATTGCAAACGGTAGTTAACAGAAACGTCACCTTGCTTTCCACTGGAAGATTTCCGTATGCCTCCTAAATAATTTCAATTTCTCATTAAAAATATCGTTGATTATTTAAGATCTTTGTTAAATTCCCAATGACATAATATAAGCTTTCTAATCAAATAATACAATTCCTTTAGAAAGTTAAGCTATAAAGTTTCTTTATTCAAAATTTCCTACAAATTTATATTTATCTAAAAAGCATCAATTTTTCCTTTGAAGAATGAAACACATAATTTTCTATAAGAAAAATCAAATTTTACAAAAGCGCAAAAGAAGAAGCGACATGAAAATTGTAAAGTCATTGTAATGTCTTTATCCTGTTGTTATACATTATATGTTATATACAAAGCAATGTGCAATGAATATATCTACAGATATTTATCTTCATAGATGCCAAAATCCAAGCTCTCTCTCTCTTTCAGTCTCTCTCTCTCTCTCTCCCTCTCTCCTGAACTAAATTTACCAAGCTGGATCTGACGCATTTCGTGCGGCGTACATATCGTAATCGACGCACGTATGAATATTCGACGAATTACGCTCGACACGTGATCGTGCCGTGAGTCAAGGTAAAAGGCATATATAGAGCGCGCCGAGCGGCATCAAAGTCGCGATTCGCGAGCCGATATTCTCGGGCGGCTCGCGAACATCGCGGAACCAGAGGAACGACGATGCACACGCGGTGCACGCCACGATGTCGCCGGAAATCGCGTGGCTCGCGTGTGTAGGCGGGAAACCGAGACGCATCTCGCGTGGAACGCGCGTGCCGCGCGGGGACGGACGGACGCACGGCCGGACGTTAATCGCGTCATCGCGTTGATCGCGAGCAAGTCGCGCTGCCCGTGAAGAAAAAAAAAATAGTTCGGAGCAGAGCACGCCGGCGAGCGTCGGCATTCGTGTCGCCCGTACACGCGGAGCTGACGGATGGCACGCGGGGCGCGCGATGCCCGCGTGCGGGGAGGCCACCATTTTGGATTTCTTGACCGATCGCGCGCGGGTAGGCGCGTCGCGGAAATTCGACGCCCGGTCGTCGCGCTCGACGGATTCCTCGCGGTCGACGATGATGAACCGACCGGCGACGTCGCCGTTTGACGGACCGCGTCGCGCGGACCGACGCCGGCCGGAGCAGCCCGCGCCCGAGCTCTGACACACAACACGTCGGCAACGTGCTCGGCACGACGGAACGTGTGCCGCGATCCGCCGGGCGGCCTGCGGCAGCATCCCGGCGCGCGATCGACGTCGAGCGGGCGCGACCGCGAGAATTCACCCAGGCGTTTACACGTACCTCCGCCCGCGTCCGGACATCGTTGTCTGTGCTGAGGAGTGTATTCAGAAGCTGTTGAAACTGGTCGAGGTCTGCCGCCATTGTTACCGAACGAACACGAACGAATGAAGCCAAGCGCACAGCCACACACTTGTCCCCGAGTCGATCTCTCGTCATGCGACGACGTGGCCAACGTCGCGCGGCGAAACGTCACTATTCGCCGATGACGCTACCCAGCGGTGCCAATATCGCGGACATCGTACCGTGGCGCCGGTGTCCGCCGCGCGGCGTTGCTTGGAAACTGTTGGAAACGAAATGTCCGCTGAATTCAATTGGTTCCTTCGTTTGACAGTGAATTTGGAGTCTAAAGCCCCTTGCACAATGCCAGGCAACAGGCAATAGGAACAGGAAATAACCAAAAAATCGTTAATTACAACCTAAAAAATTCAAATGCTATGATTGGTTGGCAATAGGCAATAGGCACAGAATTTCCAACGTGACGGAAACTCTGTGTCTATTGCCTGTGTCACTGTTTATTCTGCATTTATACATGATTTCTGATTTCTATTCCCTGTTCCTATTGCCTGTTGCCTGGCGTGCAAGGGGCTTAATAGCTGCGGAAATCTTAAATTAGTCATTTTAATAACTCAGAAATAATTTTTAAAATAGAGTAAGAGCCAAAGCACATAACATGGCGTAGCGATATACGACGGTCGTAGTCCCCGACCTGACAGATCAGGATACGCCAAAGCTTGTGCGTTACTTACGTCCACGACTACGACTGTCATATGTGCTTTGGCCCTAACTTTCAAAAACATACAGAATTTAATAATATTTAGAATCTTTCGGAATCTAGTAACTTTTAAATCCCAACTTTTCAATTTAGTAACTTTTAAGTCTCAATTTATTTCAAATCTAGTGATTTGAGATTTCAAATCTTTTTTTAAATCTAGTAACTTTGGACATTTTATTAATAATAATTTATTATTTGTAGATTTGATTATAGCAATTAAAACTAAGTAAATAAAATTACTTTGTTCCAGAGAAAAAAAAGGTATTTTTTACTTAATTTTATTAAATTTATTAATAATAATTTATTATTTGTAGATTTGATTATAGCAAAACTAAGTAAATTACTTTGTTTCAGTACTGACATTTTGGAACATCAATTAAATATGATCCTGGAAAACATTATGATGTCTTGAAGTTAAAATATTTTTCATTTGATTTTAGTAATTTATTTTGTTTCAATGTGCTGCCGTTGAGACATTAATTGAATATGAATTGAATATCCCGAAGAACATTATTATGTCTTATAATTAAGATGTCTTAAATATTATATATATTCTTTAATAAAATGGAACAGTGTTCCTTAATAATTTGTTTATAATCAAATTTGCTTAAATAGATCAGACTATAATATTATTATACAATCAGATATATTAGATCAGATATATATATATATATATATATATATATATGTATATATATATATATA